>NW_022630999.1:20664773-20797652 GCF_010015895.1 Lontra canadensis
CCCCTCACGATTTGGGATCTCTTCTGATTTGGCTAAAGCATATTTTCCTGGGGTTGTTGCCACCCTTTTAGTATTTTACTTACTCCTTCATATACTCTTATCTGGACAAAATGACAAGGCGGAAAAATTCACCACAAAAAAAAGAACAAGAGGCAGTACCAAAGGCTAAGGACCTAATCAATACAGACATTGGTAATATGTCAGATTTAGAGTTCAGAATGACGATTCTCAAGGTTCTAGCTGGGCTCAAAAAAGGCATGGAAGATATTAGAGAAACCCTCTCGGGAGATATAAAAGCCCTTTCTGGAGAAATAAAAGAACTAAAATCTAATCAAGTTGAAATCAAAAAAGCTATTAATGAGGTGCAATCAAAAATGGAGGCTCTCACTGCTAGGATAAATGAGGCAGAAGAAAGAATTAGCGATATAGAAGACCAAATGACAGAGAATAAGGAAGCTGACCAAAAGAGGGACAAACAACTACTGGACCACGAGGGCAGAATTCGAGAGATAAGTGACACCATAAGACGAAACAACATTAGAATAATTGGGATTCCAGAAGAAGAAGAAAGAGAGAGGGGAGCAGAAGGTATATTGGAGAGAATTATTGGAGAGAATTTCCCCAATATGGCAAAGGGAACAAGCATCAAAATCCAGGAGGTTCAGAGAACCCCACTCAAAATCAATAAGAATAGGTCCACACCCCGTCACCTAATAGTCAAATTTACAAGTCTTAGTGACAAAGAGAAAATCCTGAAAGCAGCCTGGGAGAAGAAGTCTGTAACATACAATGGTAAAAATATTAGATTGGCAGCAGACTTATCCACAGAGACCTGGCAGGCCAGAAAGAGCTGGCATGATATATTCAGAGTACTAAACGAGAAAAACATGCAGCCAAGAATACTATATCCAGCTAGGCTATCATTGAAAATAGAAGGAGAGATTAAAAGCTTCCAGGACAAACAAAAACTGAAAGAATTTGCAAACACCAAGCCAGCTCTACAGGAAATATTGAAAGGGGTCCTCTAAGCAAAGAGAGAGCCTAAAAGTAGTAGATCAGAAAGGAACAGAAACAATATACAATAACAGTCACCTTACAGGCAATACAATGGCACTAAATTCATATCTCTCAATAGTTACCCTGAATGTTAATGGGCTAAATGCCCCAATCAAAAGACACAGGGTATCAGAATGGATAAAAAAACAAAACCCATCTATATGTTGCCTACAAGAAACTCATTTTAAACCCGAAGACACTTTCAGATTTAAAGTGAGGGGGTGGAAAAGAATTTACCATGCTAATGGACATCAGAAGAAAGCAGGAGTGGCAATCCTTATATCAGATCACTTAGATTTTAAACCAAAGACTATAATAAGAGATGAAGATGGACACTATATCATACTCAAAGGATCTGTCCAACAAGAAGATCTAACAATTGTAAATATCTATGCCCCTAACGTGGGAGCAGCCAACTATATAAACCAATTAATAACAAAATCAAAGAAACACATCGACAATCATACAATAATAGTAGGGGACTTTAACACTCCCCTCACTGAAATGGACAGATCATCCAAGCAAAAGATCAACAAGGAAATAAAGGCCTTAAATGACACAATGGACCAGATGGACATCACAGATATATTCAGAACATTTCATCCCAAAGCAACAGAATACACATTCTTCTCTAGTGCCCATGGAACATTCTCCAGAATAGATCACATCCTCGGTCCTAAATCAGGTCTCAACCGGTATCAAAAGATTGGGATCATTCCCTGCATATTTTCAGACCACAATGCTCTGAAGCTAGAACTCAATCGCAAGAGGAAATTTGGAAAGAACCCAAATATATGGCGACTAAACAGCATCCTTCTAAAGAATGAATGGGTCAACCAGGAAATTAAAGAAGAATTGAAAAAATTCATGGAAACAAATGATAATGAAAATACAACAGTTCAAAATCTGTGGGACACAACAAAGGCAGTCCTGAGAGGAAAATATATAGCGGTACAAGCCTTTCTCAAGAAACAAGAAAGGTCTCAGGTACACAACCTAACCCTACACCTAAAGGAGCTGGAGAAAGAACAAGAAAGAAACCCTAAACCCAGCAGGAGAAGAGAAATCATAAAGATCAGAGCAGAAATCAATGAAATAGAAACCAAAAAAACAATAGAACAAATCAACGAAACTAGGAGCTGGTTCTTTGAAAGAATGAATAAGATTGATAAGCCCCTGGCCAGACTTATCAAAAAGAGAAGAGAAAGGACCCAAATAAATAAAATCATGAATGAAAGAGGAGAGATCACAACTAACACCAAAGAAATACAGACAATTATAAGAACATATTATGAGCAACTCTATGCCAACAAATTTGACAATCTGGAAGAAATGGATGCATTCCTAGAGACATATAAACTACCACAACTGAACCTGGAAGAAATAGAAAGCCTGAACAGACCCATAACCAGTAAGGAGATTGAAACAGTCATCAAAAATCTCCAAACAAACAAAAGCCCAGGGCCAGACGGCTTCCCGGGGGAATTCTACCAAACATTTAAAGAAGAACTAATTCCTATTCTCCTGAGACTGTTCCAAAAAATAGAAATGGAAGGAAAACTTCCAAACTCATTTTATGAGGCCAGCATCACCTTGATCCCCAAACCAGACAAGGATCCCATCAAAAAAGAGAATTACAGACCAATATCCTTGATGAACACAGATGCAAAAATTCTCACCAAAATACTAGCCAATAGGATTCAACAGTACATTAAAAGGATTATTCACCACGACCAAGTGGGATTTATTCCAGGGCTGCAAGGTTGGTTCAGCATCCGCAAATCAATCAATGTGATACAACACATTAATAAAAGAAAAAACAGGAACCATATGATACTCTCCATAGATGCTGAAAAAGCATTTGACAAAGTACAGCATCCCTTCCTGATCAAAACTCTTCAAAGTGTAGGGATAGAGGGCACATACCTCAATATTATCAAAGCCATCTATGAAAAACCCATCGCAAATATCATTCTCAATGGAGAAAAACTGAAAGCTTTTCCGCTAAGGTCAGGAACACGGCAGGGATGTCCGTTATCACCACTGCTATTCAACATAGTACTAGAAGTCCTAGCCTCAGCAATCAGACAACAAAAAGAAATTAAAGGCATCCAAATCGGCAAAGAAGAAGTCAAACTATCACTCTTCGCAGATGATATGATACTATATGTGGAAAACCCAAAAGACTCCACTCCAAAACTGCTAGAACTTATACAGGAATTCAGTAATGTGTCAGGATATAAAATCAATGCACAGAAATCAGTCGCATTTCTCTACACCAACAATAAGACAGAAGAAAGAGAAATTAAGGAGTCCATCCCATTTACAATTGCACCCAAAACTATAAGATACCTAGGAATAAACCTAACCAAAGAGACTAAGAATCTATACACAGAAAACTATAAAGTACTCATGAAAGAAATTGAGGAAGACACAAAGAAATGGAAAAATGTTCCATGCTCCTGGATTGGAAGAATAAATATTGTGAAAATGTCTATGCTACCTAAAGCAATCTACACATTTAATGCAATTCCTATCAAAGTACCATCCATTTTTTTCAAAGAAATGGAACAAATAATCCTAAAATTTATATGGAACCAGAAAAGACCGCGAATAGCCAAAGGAATATTGAAAAAGAAAGCCAGAGTTGGTGGCATCACAATTCCGGACTTCAAGCTCTATTACAAAGCTGTCATCATCAAGACAGCATGGTACTGGCACAAAAACAGACACATAGATCAATGGAACAGAATAGAGAGCCCAGAAATAGACCCTCAACTCTATGGTCAACTAATCTTCGACAAAGCAGGAAAGAATGTCCAATGGAAAAAAGACAGCCTCTTCAATAAATGGTGTTGGGAAAATTGGACAGCCACATGCAGAAAAATGAAATTGGATCATTTCCTTACACCACACACGAAAATAGACTCAAAATGGATGAAGGACCTCAATGTGAGAAAGGAATCCATCAACATCCTTGAGGAGAACACAGGCAGCAACCTCTTCGACCTCAGCCGCAGCAACATCTTCCTAGGAACATCGCCAAAGGCAAGGGAAGCAAGGGCAAAAATGAACTATTGGGATTTTATCAAGATCAAAAGCTTTTTCACAGCAAAGGAAACAGTTAACAAAACCAAAAGACAACTGACAGAATGGGAGAAGATATTTGCAAACGACATATCAGATAAAGGGCTAGTGTCCAGAATCTATAAAGAACTTAGCAAACTCAACACCCAAAGAACAAATAATCCCATCAAGAAATGGGCAGAAGACATGAACAGACATTTCTGCAAAGAAGACATCCAGATGGCCAACAGACACATGAAAAAGTGCTCCATATCACTCGGCATCAGGGAAATACAAATCAAAACCACAATGAGATACCACCTCACACCAGTCAGAATGGCTAAAATTAACAAGTCCGGAAATGACAGATGCTGGCGAGGATGCGGAGAGAGGGGAACCCTCCTACATTGTTGGTGGGAATGCAAGCTGGTGCAACCACTCTGGAAAACAGCATGGAGGTTCCTCAAAATGTTGAAAATAGAACTACCCTATGACCCAGCAATTGCACTGCTGGGTATTTACCCTAAAGATACAAACGTAGTGATCCGAAGGGGCACGTGCACCCGAATGTTTATATCAGCAATGTCTACAATAGCCAAACTATGGAAAGAACCTAGATGTCCATCAACAGACGAATGGATAAAGAAGATGTGGTATATATATACAATGGAATACTATGCAGCCATCAAAAGAAATGAAATCTTGCCATTTGCGACAACATGGATGGAACTAGAGGGTATCATGCTTAGCGAAATAAGTCAATTGGAGAAAGACAACTATCATATGATCTCCCTGATATGAGGGAGAGGAGATGCAACATGGGGGGTTAATGTGGTAGGAGAAGAGTAAATGAAACAAGTTGGGATTGGGAGGGAGACAAACCATAAGTGACTCTTAATCTCACAAAACAAACTGAGGGTTGCTGGGCAGAGGGGGGTTGGGGGGGGGTTATGGACATTGGGTAGGGTATGTGTTATGGTGAGTGCTGTGAAGTTTGTAAACGTGGAGATTCACAGACCTGTACCCCTGGGGGAAGAAATATATATATATATATGTTTATAAAAAATAAAATTATAAAAAAAAAAAAAGAAAATAGTTTGTCATTGTCTATTAAAGTTGAATATATGCTGAATGTATAAATCAGCAATTCCACTAAAGGTAAATATCAAACTTAAATATATAAATGCAATATATAACAATTTAGGTAAATATCAAACATAAATAAATTACTTAATTAAATTTGATTAAATAATAAAATCAGAAGGCATATACAAGAATGTCCATAGCTATTTGGAAGTCCAAACTGCAAACAGCCTGAATCACCATCACCAGAATGGATCAATGTATGATGTACAATGCATAGATTGTAGTACTCCAGAGTAATAGATATTAACAAATATATATCACTACTTGTAATAATATGAATGAATTTCATAGACATAATTGTGAATGATAAAAGCAAGAACAAAAGTCTATGTACTATTATTCCATTTATATAAAATTCAGAAACAGGCAAAACTAGTTTTAGTTTTAGAAGTTAAGATAGTTATTTCCAAGGAAGTAGCAGTAGAAAGGAGCATAAGGGGGGCTTCTAGGGTGCTGGTAATGTAGTTGAGCTGGATGGTGGTTACATGTATCACTGATCTGCAATTTTCTGAATGTCTGTTAAGCTTGACAAAAAATTAAGAACTAAACAAAAGGATTAAACAACAGATTAATCACAGTCAAATAGAGAAATGGTCTTTGTTTCTATGGGCATTTAAATGTATTCTGTTATTGGGCAGAGTGTTTTATAAATTGATTAGACCTTATTGATTGATATTTTGAGTTTTTCTGTATCTTTGTTGATTTTCTAATTGTTCCATAAATTGAGGAGGGTAGAGGTCTCCAAATGTAGTTTTGGATTTATCAATTTCTTCTTTCAATTCCATCAGTTTTTGCTTTATGTATTGTGCAACTCTGCTATTTGCTGCATACACACTTAGGATTTCTATGTCATTTTGGTGGATTGACCATTTTATCATATAATATTCTTCCCCATTTCTGACAATTTTCTTTGTTTTGAAGTCAATTTATATAATATTAATGTAGCTACTCCTACTTTATTTTAAATAATATTTGTGTGATAATCTTTTTCTATCCTTTATTTTAACCTGCCTATGCTGTTATATTTGAAGTGATTTTTTTTTTTTTTTGGTAGAAGTGTTGGGTCATGTTTTTTAATCCATTCTGCTAATCTCTGTTTTTAATTGCTATGTTTTGACCATTTATTTTTAATTTAAGTATTAGTATGTTAGAGTTTAAATGTATCATTTTTTTATTTGTGTTTGTTGTCTCTGCTTTCTGGTCTTTTTTTCTGCCTTCCTGTGTATTGCTTAAACATAATTTGTAATTCCATTTTGTGTCTCTATAATGTTCTTGAGTAGTTTGTCTTTGTATAACATTTTTGGTGGTTGCTGTAGACATTATATATATATATATATATATATATATATATATATATATTACATTATATAACATTATATATATTACACTATATATATTACATTATATATATTACACTACATATATTACATTTTATATATATGTGCATGTCAATATCTCCTAGTGCCATCAGCTGATCAGTTGAAGTATAGAAACATTATCCCCTTTCATGTTCTTTTACTCTCCTATTTAGAATATCATTGTCTTAAATACTTCCTGTATATGCATTTAGAATCATATCAGATGGTATCACAATTTTGGATTTTCATGTAAAATATAATTTAGAAATATAATTTAGAAAATTCTGGAAAGTAAAGAGAGACTATTATATATATCCATATTTTTGCTTACCATGTTCTTTTTCTCCCTTCCTGATATTCCAAGTTTTTTCTTTCCTTGTTTCCTTTAAGTTTAGAGAAATATCTTTAGAATTTTCTTTAGGACAGCAAATTCTCTTAAATTTTCTTTATCTGAGAATAGCTTGATTTCCCTTTCATTCCTAAAGAATATTTTTAGTGGATATTGGATTATGGGTTGACGGATATTTTCTTTTAGCACTTTAGATATGTGCTGTTTCATAGAATCACCATATGATACAGTAATTCCACTACTGGGTATTTATCCAAGGAAAATGAAAACACTAATTTGAAAAGATATATGTATCCCATGTTTATTGCAGCATTATTTATAATAATAGCCAAGATACAGGGAAACAACTTAAGTGTCCATCCATAGATAGATAAAGAAGATGTGATACACACACACACAATGGACTACTACAAGCCATGAAAAAGAATGAAATAAAAACCTAATGATGTACTGTATGGTGACTCACATAATGTAATAGTAAGGCCATTTGCAACAACACTGATGGACATAGAGGATATAGCGCTAAGAAAAATAGTTTAGTATATGTACTGCTGAAGCTAGCACCAAGTAAAATAGTTTAGTGAGAGAAAGACCATATGATTTCAGTCATAGGTGGAGTTTAAGAAACAAAACAGATGAACAAGGAAAAAAGAAAAACAGACTCTTAAATACAGAGAACAATCTCTAGTGGTTGTCAAAGCGGGGTGGGAGGGATGAAATTGGTGAAAGGGATTAAGTGCTTACTGTGATGAGCAGTCAGTAATGTATTGAATTTTCCAAATCATTATATTGTCCACTTGAAACTAATATAACATACGTTAATTATACTTCAATAAATTTTTTTACCTCCTTTATTAATATAGTGTATAGTGAGCAGGCATAAAACATTTGATCAATAAATAAATTACAAAACTAAAAAAAAATAAAATTAAAATGTGCTACTTATTTCTGGCCTCTGTGGTTTCTAATTAGCTATCTGCTGTTCTTTGAACTATTTTTCTCCTCTAGGTAAAGTGTTATTTCTCTCTTGACACTTTCAAGACTTTTTTGTCTTGAATTTTCAAAAGTTTTCAAAGGTGTGGCTATGATGTGTCTTCACATATGGATTTCTTTGAGTTGTATCTCTGTTAGCCTTTGTATATTGAATTTGTAAGTCTATGTCTTTTGCCAGCCTTAGAGTTGTTAGTCATTGTTTCTTGGAATAGTTTTCAGCACTATCCTTCTCTTTTCCTCCCCAGACACCTATATTATGAAAGTTGCTTTTTTTTTTTTTTTAAGTCTCACAGGTCCTTGAGGTGCTGTTTATTTTTTCCCCCTTAGGTTATTTTCTGTTGGTTAGATTACATTTCTATTTCTCTGTCTTCTAATGATTCTTTCCTCTATCCCCATTATTCTGCTTTTGAGACCATCCACTGTATTTTTTTTTCTTTATCAGTTGTTTAACTTTTTAGTTCTAAAATTGCCATTTGGTTCTTCTTGAGATCTCTTTTCTTTGAGGCTTGTTATGTCTTTGCTGAAGCTTCTATTTTTTCATTTGTTTTAAGTTTGTCCTTAATGGCTAATTGAAGCATTTTTATACTGTCTACTTTAAAATACTTGCCAGATAATTCTGGAATACCTGTTATCTTGATGTTGGCATCCAATTATTGCCTTTTCCCCCCCATTCATTTTGAGATCTACCTGCTTCCTGTATGATGAATGATTTTTAAAAATAGAAATCTGGACATTTTGGGTATTAGGAGACTTGGAGTCTTATTTAAACCTTCTGTCTCAGCTGCTCTTTCCATAAACAACTCTGGTAGAGTTGTTTGCTTATACTGTCAGATGGGGGTGGAAGTTTAAGTTTCCCACTTGACTTTTGTTGAAATCCAAGGAGGGTGCTCCTCATTACTGTTGGGCAGGGGGATGATTTCTGGTTCCCCACTAGATGTCTACTGATACCTCCTTGCCTGGGGAGGGGTAGAAGCGCCTTGTTACTGCTCCTCATGGGGCCTCCACTGCCACTGACCCTGGGTAATGGTTAAGGTTCTGACTCTCTCTTAGAATTCCCTTCATATTATACCATTGCAGGGGTTGGGGATCTTGTTAATGCTGGGCAGGAGGCGGTGGGGCAGGGGTGGTTCTTCTTGATGTTGGCTTCCCACATGGTCTCCACTGATGCAATCAGGCAACAATTGTTCCTGCCCATTGAGGATCAGAGTTCCAGCTTCCTATTCAGTCTTCTCTGACACCACCCCAGTAAGGGTGGTAGATTGGGAATCCTTGTTACAGCCTACCAAAGGCGGGGAGGGACAGGCTACTTGATCACATGAGTGGAATTGGAGTAACAGTTTTTTCTGTGGTGTTTGGCAGGAGTGGAGTGGTTGCTGTCTTAAAGTTTTCTGTCTTACTAGGACAGTCCTTTCCTGGTCTCTGGCTAAGAGACCTGACTTTTGTTGGGGACTTTTCAGGTCTGCGCCTGTTGGGATTCCCTGGTTGCTGGTTTTTTCACCTCTGAGTCTGGAATATATGAGACAACCAACCAACCTGAGGGACTCACTATTATATTACTTCCTGTCATCCAAGGTCCTTAGCTGGTCTGTTTTCTCTCTACATTTTAGACTCTTTTTACATGCGTTTTCTATATAAAGTGTCAGTTTTTAGTTCTAGTTAAGGAGAAGATGAGATATGTTTGCTTATTTCATCTTCCTAGGAGTCTGTTCAAAGTTTAATGTGAAATAAAAGGAAGAAAGAAACATCT
Source organism: Lontra canadensis (assembly GCF_010015895.1). Lineage (NCBI taxonomy): Eukaryota > Metazoa > Chordata > Mammalia > Carnivora > Mustelidae > Lontra > Lontra canadensis. Next base: position 20,674,489 of record NW_022630999.1, read on the forward strand.
CAATATAGGGTAAACCCTTATTTTGGTTAAAAATTATGTAAGCACCCATGTACCTGTAGTAGTGTGAACGCACACGCCATACACAAGGGAAATGCACCAGAATGTTCTTTCCCTTTGTTTGGAGAGTGGGTCAACTTCTAAATTCCTTAAAGTAGCCAGTTATTTTTATAACTGGAAAAAATAATACATGAAAATAATTTCCCCATTTGTTAAAAAAATTATTTTACATGGTTTTTAAAACTGGAAATTCTGTTATCTAGTCTGGTAAGCTTATAGATTATTATTAAATAGATAAATATGTCCTTGACGTTAAGTACTGTGAAAGTATTAACCTCTAGAAAAATACCAGGGATTATCTTTGTGTAATGAAGAGATACCATGACTATGGGGTATTATTAAGAGCTTCTTTTTCCTGTTATGCTTCCATGGTTTTCCTCCAAGTCACTTCTGAATAGAAAATGGATGGCAGTGTACCCACCTTTCTATGTTATCAAAGTGACAGTGAAATCGTTCTTACCATCTTTAAGCTCTGTAAACCCATACCCCATCTTTGTGACCTAGGAGACTATTAGTAAGATAAATCTATTTTTTTTTAAAGAATTTATTTATTTATTTGACAGAGATCACAAGTAGGCAGAGAGGCAGGCAGAGAGAGAGGAAGGGAAGCAGGCTCCCTGCTGAGCAGAGAGCCTGATGTGGGGCTTGATCCCAGGACCCTGGGATCCGAAGGCAGAGGCTTTAACCCACTGAGCCACCCAGGTGCCCCAATAAATCTGTTTTTAACCACTCTGCTAGTTAGATTAGAGGGTTCAAAGTGGGAACCATACTTCTTGGTTTCTATGTTTGGCTCTATAACTCCAGCTGTATAGAAACTTCACCTTGACCCACTTCAATTTCCCCTTCTGGGTGCTGTGGGTGATGACAGCCCATGTATGGAAGATGACTTGAGTGGCCAAGAACAAACCTTTATGTTAAAGATAACCCCTGGGAAACCACAAAATTAATAATTTCTGCCAACCCCTCCAATATATCCAAAAAAATTTTTTTTGTTATTGAATCTAAGAATTCATGCAGCCCAAACATCTTAATGCACATTAACACTTTTTCTTTTTTCTTTCTTTTCTTTTCTTTTCTTTTTTTTTTTTTTTTTTTTTTACTTTTTTCTCTTCTGGAAACAAGAATGCAGGATTTATCAACTCCTTCTTTGGAATGTTGTTCCTTTATATCTATAAAACTGGAATGGATGGTTTGTCTGCCTTCTTGGATGGAAAATAAGAAATACTCAAGACTCATCTTCTTAGACACTTTTGCTTCAAACATTACAAGGCAGTTTGAGCAGTCATCTGGCTTATCTTCCTGTGAAAATAACCACCATCATCTAATAGCAAAGCTAATTTATTTGTGGACAGAAAAAAATGCAAAGAGGAACTATTTCCAACTGCCAGGTGTAAGTTGACAATATCCTTCTGTTTGTTTTGGTAATTTAATTTCTCAGATATATACAATTGTCTTTCAGCATTTGGGCATTGAATAGAGCCTGTTTTTCCCCTAAGTTAACATGTACCAGGAGGTCAGTTTATTTCTCTGGGCGTGACAGAGAGGACCCCCTGCACTCCTCTATTTGCAATTGTAAACGTGGTAGATTGAACATCTTGGCTACCTGTTGCTCATGTGCAGATCTGGCATATGCTCCCATTTCCTAGTGAGAAAAAGATGGAGGTACAAACTCCAAACCATACTCCTTGATGCTGTGGGATCTGAGTTGCCATATGTAAATAGAGACAGGAAAATCTGAGAGGAAATTTCTTCAGACTTATCCTCAATCAGCTGGAAGATGACCAAATTACATATGCCCTAAACAGGTAAGGAAACAGACTTCCAAACATCAAAAGCTCTATTTTTCTCACCACAGCACGCTGCTAAAAGGTGTCCCATGTAAATAGTGATTCATCATCAAGCATCGTGTAAAGAGCACAGTGGAATTTTGATCATGTTCAGATGGCATTATGGCTTAGAGAACCAAGAATGGATAAACCTTGTTTTGTCAGTTCCCACTTCTACTACAGGGTTCCTTCTGTAAGAAAGCCAAAAAAGTGAGAATGAGAAGTACTTCCACTTATGCTAGTGTATAGTATCCCCTACAGGAGCTATCCTGTGCAGTGGGGTTGGAGCTGGCAGCTCAGGCTCAAGTCTTAGCTTATACCAAGTCCTTTCTCCCTCCTAATTTCTAGTCTTACCACTTGGCTACTAGAGACAGAGAAACCCTGATGAGAAAGAAGTGAGAAGATGGAGAGCAAGATGGTTGGAATTATTCCTGGCACCACATTCTTCAAAGTCTGATCCATAGACCAGCAACATCAGCATCACTTAAACATTTGTTAGAAATGCAGAATCTGGGGCCTTATCCAAGGCCTACTCAATCAGAATGTGCATTTTAAACAAGTTCTCCATGTGCCTATATGCATGTTAATATCCTATTATAGCCATGGTTCAGCTTCTTGTGGGTGTATCTGTGTCTTTAGTACACGCTGACCCTGACCAATCTACCCCAGATCTGAGCAATTACATTAGTACTCTCTACTGTTGGGCAGGACAAAAACAGCTGACCACCTCCTAACTACCTGTGAAAAATGCTGGTTCCATGAAGTTAAATTGATTTCTTTATTGCAGGATTTTCTCAGCTTGTTTGTCTTAGCCTGCTCAGGCTTGGTGGTTTAATAATAACATAGACTTGGTGGTTTAAACAACAAACATTTATCATAGTCCTATGGCTAGAAGTCAAAGATGAAGGGATAGCATGGTTGGGTTTTCATGAGAGCTGTCTTGCTTGCTTGCCCATGACCACCTTCTTGCCGTGTCCTTGTTGGTAGACAGACAGAGGGAAAGCTCCTTCCTGTTTCTTACATGGAGCACTAGTCCCATCATGAAGGCTCCATTCTGATGACTTCATTTAAATCTAATTACCTTCCAAGGCCCTATCTCCAAATATTATCAAGTTTGGGGTTATGGATTCCGCATATGAATTTGATGTGAGGCAGAGACATAATTCAGTCCACAGCAATGCTAATGTGCATTATGACTTTTTAGAAGAGAGTAAAATACATAATATTACTTAAACCTTTCAAACTGCAGATACCTGTTTGGAAGGAATACCTACTAACGATGGCAGTTTCACAGAACACAGTACAGGAAGTACCGCCCTAAAGGGAAATCATTGTTCTTGTTGAAACAGAATAAGGTCCTCCAAACCCGTTCCCATATGAGATTGAATTTGTTTAACTGCATCTACTTTGAATTTGTAGATTTTCCAAGTTAAGTCACTGATAATGAAGTGATATCTTACATGATGGTTAGGAACCAGAATGAATGCCTAAAGCAAAGATTGCATTTTAGTCAAAATTTTCTTTGAAAACAACCTTGAGATAATATCAGATATTACAGACTGATTTTCCATCACTCAAGAAGTCTAGTATAGCCCGTGTTACCTCAAGCGTTTCACTGCCTTTTTTTTTTAGATGAGTACCAGACCAAGTATTAGGACACTATGTAGTTTGAAGAGGCTGTATCTTTAAATACTAGAAACACACTGAACATAATGAGATGCTCACATTTTAAGATGAGGGTGGGAATGAGGACTGGGGAAATAGCAAATTCATGTCTCCTATTCTAAGCTGTGGACTGTACATATGTTTAGTAGAATTGCCCATGGGATTATATATACTATGTAAATAGTTCTGTGTCTCTTTCTTTCTCTTAGCACTTACTATTGAACTTACATATGTTAAATTTGCATATGCTGCAATACCTTTGTGTTGAACACATGGTTTCAGATAGGATTTTGCTGGGGAAGACCAGGTGTCTGGATTCAAAGTCACAAGGTCACCTTTGGTGAATTTATTGCAGTCCAAAGTCTTATCCTTAAAATCATAATGATTTCAGAATTTCAGCAACAGTGATTGTTTCCCTGGTTAATATAGACTGATAAGCAAATGAACAGGGATGCCATTTCAATGTTGAGAAATAAAGCTGTTGCATAGATTGGAATGCTGGTGAAGGCAGATCACCATAATTTCCTTTAGGCAGTGTATGTGGGAAGCCCAGATATATTTACCAAAGCCATTCTAAAATGTTCGATGTAAAATGAAAATGGTCCAAGCTGTTTTGCTGGAAGGTACTGGTGAATGAAAGGGTTAGTTCATTTTCCAAGTAAGTGAGTCGTTCCATCGGCTTGTAGTTGGGAAAAGGTCTTTGAGTTCAGCATTTGGGGGGTTTGCATGGACCAATGGTGGACAAATCACTTTCCTGTGGAACTGAATTCACCTTTCTGACACATTCACAGGGAACTGAATTTATGTGGTTTCCAGGGAGAGTATAACAAGGTTGAGTGCTCAGCATTATTACTGTTTTTCCTTTGTGTTTTGTTGGTATAAAGAGAGGATGGCCTTTGCTATCCTACCTAACTCATTTTGTTGGCAAAAGCTGTGACCTAAGGAAGAGAATATTCCAGCCTGGGAGCCACTAGCTGCTATGAAGATGTTGGATGGTATTTTCCATCAGAGGATCTCTTTTGACAGGAGGGAGGATTTCAGTAGGTTCACCAGCATGGCTCTCTTCCCTGCTCTCATCTATTTGAGGAACACACACCACCCTTGTAGACAAAATGATGGAAGCATGCCATTTTCCTTTTCCTTTCCTCTTACTGTGTAATCTTCTCCTCCTCTTTCCCCTCCCTAGAAGTGCAGAACATTGCCATATAAACACTTCTTCATATGCTTTTTTCATCAATTGAACCAAGTAGGGGGACAGGAGTTGACAAAATTTTTCTGTAAAGGATCAGATGGTAAATATTTTTGGATTTGTAGGCTGCACAGTATCTTGTCAACTCTTCACTTCTGCCCCAGAAGGGCAAAAGCAACCACAGACAATAGACTTGCATGTGTCACAGTGTATTTTTTGATTTTTCCAACCATTTAAAAATACAGAACCTCTCTTAGTTTATGCCTCCTTCAAAACAAAACAACAAAACAAAACAAAACAAAACAAAACAAAACTAATGGTGGGCTGTAGCTTGCTGATTCTTGCCCTAAGGAATAGGCTCATCTTCCCCTCTGTGCCACTGTTTCCTCTGGCTTCTGGTTTGGCAAGAGGAAATATAAGATCCACTATTTGATGTATGTTTTGTCCTTGCTATAGGGAAGTGGGATTGTTCAGCCCTTACAAGCATAGGTCTTGTAATCAGACACAACTAAGTTCAAATCTGTTTTACACTGTAGTAAAGCAAATTGCATAACCTCTTTGAGCACCAGAGAGGTTCCGTAGCCATAAAATCTGTTGGATAAGTTTGTTCCTTATCCATAAAAATCATTGCTGTACCTCATGGGATTAAATGAGATAATTTATGTGAAACACTTACCATAGTCTCTACCACGTGGTATGAACTCAGTATGCAGTTCTTATGAGTATTATGTTATCAAAGGAACTATATTTTTACCTGTGATTCTTCAAACCTGCTTTTACCTAGGGCACGTCAGTCTCTTCTCTGAGCCTCAGTTTTTAACCAAGGGGCTCTTGAGACTATGGTCAATTCCAGATACAAAAATATTTGTGATTCTTTTTTTTTTTTTGAAGATTTTATTTATTTATTTGACAGAGAGAGATAGAGCAAGAGAGAACATAAGTAGGAGGAGTGGGGGAGGGAGAAGCAGGCTCCCTGCAGAGCAAGGAGCCCTCTGTGGGGCTCGATCCCAGGACCCTGGGATCATGACCTGAGCCAAAGGTGGACGCTTAATGACTAAGCCATCTAGGTGCCCCAATATTTGTGATTCTTTATGCTTGTCCTATAACCTTATACATTGTAAATGTATTAAAGACAATTGCTATTTTTTTTTAATCATGTTCTAAGAGCAGACTTTGGGGTTTTAGAACACAATTCTGTGTTTGTGAGAAATGGAGTGGGAAAGACATAGAGTTTTTTGTTCTGGTGATTTGTATTTAACAGAAGCATTGACCCCTTACCTCTTTTCTTCCTGGGCCAGTTGACAGTTAAAACAAAATTCTTTTTTGTTGTTGTTGTTGTTGTTTTTAGGATTTATTTATTTATTTGAGAGAGAGAAAGAGTGAGAGAGTGCTCACACAGTAGGGGGGCAGAGGGAGAGAGAGATTGAGAATCTCCAGCAGATTCCCCTTTGGGTTCCGGAGCCTGATGTGGAGCTTGATAGCACAACCCTGAGATCATGACCTAAGCCCAAATCACAAATCAAAAGTTCAATTGACTGAGCCACCCAGGCACCCCAAAACAAAGCTCTTGAAACACAATTCTTTTGGATTTCCAACAGACAGGTGTTATTATCTGAGAAAGGATCTGGTGTTCACCAGGCCCTTCAGTACATCCGCTGTGATACTGTGATGTTTATAGAACTCAAGTCGAGGAGCCCAGGTGAACAAAGACCCATGAAATGGAAAAAAGCCTGCAGATGCACATAGCGTATCTTCCCCAGTTAAGCAAGTGGTGTCATCTAATTATTTCCAATGACAATTGTGTTTCTTTCTTTAATGTTTTCTATGCTGATATCCAAGTTGCTAATGGAGCCCCCCCCCCCCCCGCCCCTTTATAATCCCCATTGTTGCGACTTGCTGGGCTTAATTGCTTTGTCTCCATAACAGACAGACATTCTGAACAATTAGACAATAATAAGGAAGCAAGATGGGGAAATGGCTTAGATTCTTTTATTTTAATTATGCTGATAGTGCACCCTACAGTTCTGAATCAGTGTTGAAGTGCTATTTTTGATGGCATTCAATAACATCCAACTAGAGCTAATAAATTTATATTTCTAATGCAAAAGAACCCTTTCCTCTGTCTTCACTGATTTTTGTTTTTTGTAGAACAGTAATAGTTTCTATCCACATGGCATGTTTCGCCTTTAGTTTCCTTTACAATATTCCTATTATTCTGCATTAGTCTTATTTTATATGAAGAGAAAATGGAGTGTCTAAACTGGCTCAAGTCAATTGGCATTTTTGACATCTAATTCCCCAATTAACTTCTAGAGTGACTTTTGAAATTCATGTTTGCCAAAGTGTCTTACAAAAATGCCAACAATAAAAATATGATGTTCAGCTCTTAGTCTGGTCTGGGGGTTGAGGAATAGAAAGCCCTGCATGCTTTGGTCCCTACCTCATCTCCAGCTTCTCCTATTTGCCTATCGTTTCCAGTTACACTGGTTTTTCAATACCATAAACAGCACAAGCTGTCTTACCTAATGGTCTTCCCCTTTCTTTGCATGGCTGGTTCATGTTCATGCTGTAATTTCAGTTCAACTGCCTCCTCCCCAGAGGCCTTCCATGATCCCTTCATCTATTTTGCTACTGTTCTTTCTCCTCCCCTCCACCCTCATTACCATCTTTTATTGAATTTAACTTGTTTCCTCCACAGCACAAATTGTGTCCCATATTTCCTTTTCTATTTGTTAATTGCCTACTTACCTTGAAGGCAAGAGTCCATCTGTTTTGTTAACCATTGTATAACTATGAAAAGTAATAGTGCCTGAAAGTTGGTGTTACATAAATATTTGTTGAACAAATGCATGAATAAATGGAAGGATGCATAGTTTTTTCCTCCCACTATGTAATTTCAGGGTAGTTGTGATCTACTGATGTCCCATCCAATATCCAGTTGGAACTTGACACACTAGCATCTCTCATAAGATTGTGTATTCCTTGAGGGCAGGGATTTGGGCTTGTAGATCTTTGTATCACCCACGTCTAACATGGTCTCTCTGTATAGTTGTGCATGAGCATGTGTTAGGGAAAGTCAAAAAAGATTCCAAAAGAGCATAGACCTTGCAATCTGTGTTATATATGTGAAGACAATGGTTTGTCCAGAAATCGATAGGATTAAAAATAATGCTAAAAATAATGGAATAAAAAATTATTCCCAGGGAGCGAAGAGTGGGTGAGAATATATTCTCACTTATTCCTTTAAGATGATCAAAACCAGACTGATTTTCTATTTTAGAATTATGATACTGAGATGTTTAGGTGCATATTTATTTATTTTTTCATGGCATATCTGGATTTATTTATTTTTAAAATTTTATTTTATTTTTTCAGTGTTCTAAGATTCATTGTTTATGCACCACACCCAGGGCTCCATGCAATACATGCCCTAAAGAACTCCTCAAACTAACACTCAAAAAACAGATAATCACATTATGTGTGTATTTATCTTATTTTGCTTTCATAAGAAATGCAGTATTGATGTATAAGATGGAAAAATTTAGAAAATGATATAGAAGGAATTAAAAATGATCCATAATTTCACAAACTAAAAATAACACTGTTGACCTTATAATAAGTTTCCTTACAGACCGAGTGTGCGCGCGCGCACACACACACACACACACACACACACACAGACGCAATGTTTAATTCATTACAAATAACCAAAAAGAACTTGGATATCTTTGTGTCCTATTTATTATTCATTTTAAGAGTATATCAATACTATTTTAACAAGTCATTGCAATCCTTTGAGATTATAATTTTTAATGGTTGTAAAAAATACCATTGAAAAGATTAGTTATAAGGTATAACAGTAATTTTTAAATATTAAATATCAAGCTTTTTTCATGTTGTTTTTTGCTCTAATAATGAATTGTGCTGGGGACATCCATGTTTCCAAGTACTTGTTTATATTACTGAATATTTCCTTAAGATAGAGTCCTATGTATGGACTTACTGGTCAAAGAATAAGAATAATTTAAGACTCTTGTTCACATATCCAAATTGTTTTCCAGAAAATTGGGCCAGGTCATATTTCTACCAGAAGAGTTTGATAATATTTGATTCATCCCTTCCTCACTAGCATTTAATATTTTGTCTCCTTCCTCTCCCAGGATTTCTGTGTATTTTTTGCCCCTCTCTCTGTAATATGATTGTTTTTCACATGGACTTATATGATCCTTTATAAACCAAAGAGTTTTAATTTTTATTATCTTTATGGAAAAATCTTCCCTACTACCATTTTTGTTAGCCTTAAAACATTAAAAAATGGTCTTATTAAAGTATAACTTACTTTAAATAATACTTATTAATTTTAAGCGTGCAATATAGTGAATTTTGACAAGTGTATTGAGTTATGTAACCACCACTGCACTCAAGATAAAGAACATTTTCTTCCTAAAAATTCTTTTTTGTCTTTTTGTAGTCAATCCATTCCCTTCACCCTGGTGAAGGGAACTACTGTTTTTATTTCTGTCACTTTAATTTAGCTTTTTCTAGAATTTCATAAAATGGAGTCTTATATTAAATAGTTTTAACATTTTTTTTTAGTTAACATGGTACATTTATCCATGTTTTATGTATATCAGAAGTTCATTCTTTTTATTACTGAGTAGTATTTCATGATATGATCGTGCCACTATTTGTTTATTCACCAGGTGAAATCATTGAGGTTATATCTAGCTTTTGGCTATTAAGAATAGCTTCTATGGAGGATGCTGGGAACATCCATTTGAGGGCAACACAGAATAACAGCAGCTGAATTTTCATCCTACCTAAGACAACAAAAAAGCAGACAAATATGTAAAATAATGGTTTTCCAAGATATTGGACATGAGATAATAAGACAGTCATCCCATAGTGATGGAAAAAGAGAGAAAAGAACAGATGGTACAAATAGAAAATAATCTATCATCTAAAAAATATCACATCAAATATAAATGGTCTAAATATCTTAATTAAAAAACAGAGGTGGTCAGATTGGATTAAAAAACCCACAGGACTTAATTAATATGCTGCTTACAAGAAAACCTCCCTTAAATATAAAGTCACAACTAAGTTAAAAGTTAAAAAGATAGAAAAAGACCTGCTAGAAGACATTAATCAAACAGAAGCTGGAGTGGTTATGTTAATATCAGATAAAGTAGACTTCAGAACAACAAAAAAAAAAACAATTAGGGAAAAAGGAGGTAATTTCTTAATGATAAGAGAATCAAATCCTCAAGAAGTCACAACAGTTGTAGTTCATCACAGCCTTATTTACAATGACAAAGGCATGGAAACAACCTAAGTATCCATTGATGGATAAATGGATAAAGTAAATAGTATACATGTATATACCTGTGATATATGTATACACATACACACAGTGGAATATTTTAGCTATAAAAAAGAATGAAAGTGTGTCATTTGTGGCAATGTGGATGGATCTTGAGGGCATTATTATAAATGAAATAAATCAGAGAAAGACAAATACCATATGGTCTCATTTATATATAGAATCTAAACAAAAACCAAACTCAGATTCAGAGGACAGATTGATGTTTGCCAGAGATAGGAGATGGGGAGGTAGGTAAAGTTGGTGAAAGGGACTGAAAGGTAAAAACTTCCATTTATAAAATGAACAAGTCTTGGGGATGTAATGTACAGCATGGTGAGTATAGTTAATAATACTGTATTGTAGATTTGTAAGTTGTTAAGAGAGTAGGTCTTAGTTATCATCACAAGAAAAAGATGTTACTACACAGGATGATGGATATCAACTAGACTTACCATGGTGATCATTTCACAAGACACAAAAATAGTGAATAATTATGTTGTACACCTACAATTAATATAATGTGATCTATCACATATGCCTCAATAAAGAAAGGATGTAACAATTCAAAATATTAATGCACCTTATAATAGAGTTAAAAATACATGAAACAAAACCTTTTAGAATTGTAAGGAACAATAGACAGCTATACAACTATAATTTGAGATTTAAATACTTGCTTCACTACTTGGTAAGACCAAGTAGACAGAGATCAGTAAGAAAAAAGTACTCTAGGGACACCTGGCTGACTAAGTAGGTGGAGCATGTGACTCTTGAGCTCAGGGTTGTGAGTGTGAGCCTCATGCTGGGTGTAGAGATTACTTAAAAATAAAATCTTAAAAAAAAAAAAAAAGAAAAGGAAAGTATTCTAAATAATCTCGACAAGATTGGTATTTATGGAATATTCAACCCCAAACAGCAAAATAAATATCTCTTTTCTTAGGGCCAACAGAGCATTTACCAAATTAGACATCATTCTGGGATACTAAGCAAGTATTACTACTTTTAAAAAGATGAAAATTAGACACCTGGGTAGCTCAGTGGGTTAAGCCTGTGCCTTCAGCTCAGGTCATGATCTCAGGGTCCTGGGATTGAGCCCCGCATTGGGCTCTCTGCTCAGCAGAGAACCTGCTTACCCCTTCTCTCTCTGCCTGCCTCTCTGCTTTCTTGTGAGTTTTCTCTCTGCCAAATAAATAAGATCTTTAAAAAAGAAAGATGAAAATTACACAAAGTATGTTCCTTAACCCACAATAGAAAGAAATTAGAAACAAATAATAGAACTCTGGAAAATTCCTAAGTATTTGGAAATAGTGTAACATACTTCTAAATAACTTATGGGCCAAAAAAAGAAGACTAAAGGAGAATGAGAAAGTATTTTCTAGAGGTGAAAAAATAATGGAGTATAATGTATCAAAATTTGTAGGATGCTTGCAAAAAGTACTCAGAAAAATTTATAGCACTAAGTGATTTTATTGGAAAAGAAGAAAGGTCTTATATCAGCTATTCAGCTTTTACCAAGGGAATAGATATAGGCGAACAAACAAAATCCTAAATAAACAGAAGAAAGGAAATAATAATGATCAGAAAATAAATCAATGAAATAGTGAAGAGACAAGCAATAGAGGAACTCAATGAAAGCAATATCCAGTTCTTTGCTTGTTGTTTGAGAAGGTTGATGAAATATCTAGTTTTTTTAAAAGTTTTTTTTTTTAATTATGAAGGGGTTTTGAATTTTGTCTCTTTTGTATCCTGCAGTTTTTCCCTTTTAGATTATTGATACAGTGAATTATATTGGTTGAATTTCAAATATCAAGAAATCTACCTTTCTTCTAGTGCAGAATCATTCTTAACAACTGTGTCTTTCAGTCAGCTTTTACTTAGCCCTGTGGGCCATCAAGTGTTTAGACCAAGAAGACAGTTCCTTAGAGTGAAGTTAATTCAACCCCTTTAATTTATAGATGAAAAAACTGAGATTCTGCATGATGACACGTGAGAGTCACTTGCTCTAGTGACACAGCTAAACCATCTGAGCTCTGGGATGAAGATTCTGGTCTGCTAAACTCTCCACCTAGTGCGGTCAGTGAATTAACCAGAACATATGCATAGGAAACACACTACTGATCTAATTGGTAACTACCTCATAAACATGAAATAATAATGAACTGAAACACTGCATGAAAAAGAATCCTCATGATGTTGAAGTTTCAGAGTAATGTAAGCAAGTCAATTCAGCCAAACTTGTTCCATGAATTTAGAAAGGTAATTTGTGTGGGATTACTGCAATGTTCCTGGTAATAAAAATCCTGTAAAAATAAATATCAAAAAGAAAATAAACATTAAGATGACTATCTTGGGGTACCTGGTGGCTCAGTTGTTGAGTATCTGCCTTCCACTTGGGTTGTGGGCCCAGAGTCCTGGGATGGAGCCCTGTGTTGGGCTCCCTGCTTGGCAGGGGGCCTGCTTCCCTCTCTTTGACTCCCCCTGCTTGTATCTCTCTCTTGCTGTCTTTCTGTCAAATAAATAAGTAAAATCTTAAAAAAAAATAAAAATAAAAGAATAAAAAATATTTTAAAAATAAGATGACTCTCTTAGTAATGTTAAATTATAGGTGATTTTTTTCCTTCAAATTTTTATTTAAATTCTTGTTAGCTAATATGCAGTGTAATTTTAGTGTCAGGAGTAGAATTGAATGATTCTTACATACAACATTACATACAACACCCAGTGCTCATCACAACCAGTGCACTCTTTAATATCCATCACTCATTTAGCCCATTCCACACCCCTTCCTCCCTCTATCAACCCTCAGTTTATTCTCTATAGTTAATGGTCTCTTATGGTTTGCCTCTCTCTCTCTCTTTTTTCCCTTATGTTTATCTGTTTTGTTTCTTAAATTCCACATGTGAATAAAATCATAAGGAAGTCTTTTCTAAAATGTCAACAATAATATGACACATTTGACATGTTACTAGCTTTAAAAGTTATGCTGATGGCACGAAAAAGCCCAGATCCAGAGGTCAAAAAAAGAGGGCATGATGTTGACCTAATTATATCAATGAAGTATGTAACAACTACCTTAAATTCCCTGAGAGACATGTATGATTTCTTGTGTGTCTCTTTGAAATGAAACTACTTTTTCTTATGATCTTGTTTGAGGTTAAATGTGCCTATTGATTTATGTTTTAAAGAGCATGGGATGAACAAATCTCTTCTTAAAGGTAAAGGCTCCTTTATGCATAGATAATCAATTTAGACTGGGGACCCCATGAGAAGTAGTTGTTTTAAAAAGCAAACTCATAATGTATTACAGTAATTTTATGTACATTTTTAAAGTGGTAGAAACTGTGAGGTTGGCTTTTTTATATTTCATATCCCCCAGGGAAATGTCAGCTTACTGCTCCTGAAACCCCTGGACTGGGAAAAACATTTAGGCACTCAGGAATGTATTTGTGATTTTAGGACATGGTGGTGGTGATTGTTCTCTAGGATTAATAGGTGAATGCCCCTTACTGCTGTTTTGATGAAGGATGAAGAGAGATACAGGTGTGTTATTATCCATACGGTGTTCTTATTGGGTCTGAAGTTATGGTAGCCATGAAGGTCTTTGGGTTACAGTCTGAATTTTGGATTTTTTTAAAGAGTATTTATTTATTTGACAGAGAGAGAGAGAGAGAGAGAGAACACAAGCAGGGGGAGTGGGAGAAGGAGAAACAGGCTTCCTGCCAAGCAGGGAGTCCAATGTGGGGCTTGATCCCAGGACTGTGGGATCATGACCTGAGCCAAAGACAGGCACTTAATGACTAAGCCACCCAGGTGCCCTGAAAACCTCACTTTTAAAGCATTTTGGATATGGACCATTTACATTGTCTTTCCCATTGGTAGGATTGCAACTAGTATAAATAAATGAATTTATGTGAAACTTTCCTTGAAACTTCCCCCTAAATTACCACTATTGCATGGAAAAAAACTCTGAAATAATAAATTTAAGTGAATCAGCAATGCAGAATTTAATTGTAATACAGGATGGACTACTGTCCTAGTTTGAAAAGTGGTGAGATCAGTTTGACCACTGGGATCTGGGAAGACTTTTAGAATGGATGGAAATTGAGATAGGTTTTGGTGGATGGATAGGACTTTTACAAGTTGAAAAAATGAGATGGATAATCTGGGTTAGAGGAAATCAGCATGGTTCTCATTGTCCACTTTCTGGTTTCTGGCTCAAAAAGCCATCTCCTTCATCATGAGTAGGCATAATTCTCTGTCCTCTGATGCCAGCTCTGCTTTCTTCAGAATGTGTTTAGAATGTCCAGCTCTTCACTGTCTCTCCTATCTGCTAGAACAATGCTAATTAGCTTTGTAATCTCCCACATTCCAAGGGTATAGTATTTGACTTGCTTATCTTTGAGCCATTATTTCTGATATTCTCTGCTGCCATTCCTATGTCTTTTTTTCCATGGCTACCCTCTGGACTCTTCACCCTTACCTCTGTAACTTTACCCTCCTTTTGTCTGGCTCCCAGATACAGTTACCATGAACTTCTTCCAGATTTTTCCAAGTTCAGAATTGTCTCCTATTCCTCTAGAACTATAATTGTCATTTTTCTGAGCATCCTGTAGATTTCTCTCTTCTCTGATGCATGGACATATGGCTCAGCTTTGCAGAATGTTTCTCATCGACCCCACAGTCCTCTGTGCATTTACATAACTCATAGGGTTTTTTTTTCCCCCTTTTTAAAAAATGCATGCTTCTCTATGGGAGGAGGAGGAGGAAGAAGTGTTTTTGGTTTTGTTTTACTTTTTAACAAAGTAAAACTGATTCATCATTGTTTTCTTGATCATGACAACACATAATGAGTCATGTGACTGACGGCTTTAAGAATATCAATTTTACACCACGAAATATTTCTTAAAATTGTGAAAGTTTCAGATTTTTAAAAACTTTGGTTGCTATGGGTTTATTTTTAAATTTTGGAAAGATTAACAGTTTCTTCTTCAAAAAATTAAAATTTGTAGTTCTGATACTGTTAGAATTGGATTTAGACTGCTTATTGGAAGCAATTTTTTAACCCAAAATTTCAGTTTGAAGATCCTAGTAATAAGATAGTTGCTTCTTAAATGAAGACTGGAAGAAAAAAGTGCTGTACATCAAGAAGGCAAATAAAGGGGCACCTGGGTGGCTCAGTGGGTTAAAGCCTCTGCCTTCGGCTCAGGTCATGGTCCCGGGGTCCTGGGATGGAGCCCCGCATCTGGCTCTCTGCTCAGTGGGAAGCTTGCTTCCTCCGCTCTCTCTCTGTCTGCCTCTCTGCCTACTTGTGATCTCTGTCTGTCAAATAAATAAATAAATAAATAAATAAATAAAATCTTTAGGGGGAAAAAAAAAAGAAGGCAAATAAAATCCTGAAGAACTCCAAACATCAACCTTGGAATGCGGCTTTCAAACAATGATAATAAAATGAAGAATTATTAAGAGTAAGAATATAACTCTTCTACTATTGGTAGGAATGCAAACTTGTGCAGCCACTCTGGAAAACAGTATGGAGGTTCCTCAAAAAGTTAAAAATAGGACTACCCTACAGTCTAGCAATTGGGCTACGAGGTATTTACCCAAAGAACACAAAAATGCTAATTCAAAGGGATGCATGTACCCCGATGTTTATAGCAACTTTATCAACAATAACCAAATTATGGAAAAAGCCCAAGTGTCCTTTGGATTGATGATTGGATAAAGAAAACGTGGTGTGTGTGTATACAGACATATACACACATACACACACACTGGACTATTAATCAGCCATAAAAAGAATGAAATTTTGCCGTGTGCAATGCCATGTTTGGAGCTAGAGAGTATTATGCTAAGCAAAGTAAGTCAGAGAAAGACAAATACCTTATGATTTCACTCTTATGTGGAATTTAAGAAACAAAACAAAGGAGCAAAGGGAAAAAAAGAGAGAGGCAACCCAAAAAACAGATTCTTAACTGTAGAGAACAAACTGATGGTTACCAGGTTACCAGAGGGGAGGTGAGTGAGGGGATGGGTTAAATAGGTGATGGGGATTAAGGAGTGCACTTGTTGTGATGGGCACTGGGTTATGTGTGGGAGTGATGAATTACTATATTGAACACCTCAAACTAATATTACACTGTATGTTAACTAACTGGAATTTAAATAAGAACTTAAAAAAAAAGAATAAGAATACAAAGAAGACACACAGCTTTGGACCAATCTGGAAACATTAAAGAGTGTCTCTCCAAGTTTGAAGAAACAGTGTGCTTTTCAAAAAAAAGTAATAGAAGAGCATGTGAGTGGCTTTACTTAACCTTTTAAATGAAAAGGAGAACTTTTTAGCAAGTGCAAAGAACAAGATGTTCTATTTTTCTTTATTTTTTTTTTTGAAAGAAAAATACATTTCTAATTAATTCAAGAGCAGCAGGAGTTCACATTATTTTCTTTCTCTGCAACATTGCCTTTTATCAGCATGAGAAGTTTGTTGTGGTCTTTTCCACATACTCCAAAGTGTAGTCACCCTGCTGGGGATTAACAATTTTCCCCAACAGGAGGTACAGGATAGAACATATACAGAATAGAATGTCAGTGTTCCTCCTGGGCTGTTGTCCACCTGAGTTTCTGGTCATAGAAAGAATATCTTGAAATCACAAGCTGTGTAAGTATTCTGAAAATGTTAGAAAGGAACACTATGGCTTATTTAGAAATTCATGGCAGTGTAACCAACTGGAATCTTAACAGAAACCCACCCTTTTCTTCCCTGGCTGGGTTGTCTCAGGTAAAACTGCACTTGTTGGGTCTCAGGTGATGGCAGATTTACAATGTACTCAACTCCAGAGCAATGGAAAAAATATACCATCAGGAGTTGAGAATCTGTGGTTACGGGCACCATGCAGATGGGTAAGTGAACTAACTCATCTCAGTTTCCACTTCATCATCTGTGAGCTGTTTTTTTTTTTTTTCTTTCTTTCTTTCTTTTTTTAAATGATCTTAACTTCAAGGAGTTGTTAGGAATATCACATGGGATGTAGTAGCTACAAGCACAGATATTGTGGTCGAATCCTTATTTATTTAGTTGACAAATATTTATTGACCCCTCTTATATATTAGGCATTCTGCTGGTTGACAATTAAAAGAGCCCCTTGTAGCACAGTGGAGGAGACACAAAAATAAACATTCAATAAGCAAGTAGATGTGTCATTGCAAAGTGTGAGAGGGCTAGGTAGAAAAGAGTAAGGTTTACTGAGAGAATACTGGGGGAGAAGAACCTACTCTAGGGTTAGGTTGTCAGGGAGTTTTGGAGAGGTAGGCTGGCTTGGTCTCTAATGTGTGAATTCCAGGCTAGCCAAAACTTATTTTAAAAATTGGTTGGAGAATGACTGTGAAACCTAGCAGAAAATGTATCTGAAGTAGGCACATATCTCATCTACCAACTCATGTGCAAGAGACATAATACACTCTTGTTTTCTGTAGGTGAATTTACTTTGTGTTTTGTGTCCCCATTGTGCAGGGGACACAAATGTCCCCTAAGCTAAGAGAATTTCCTTTGTGTTTTGTGCCTGAGGGTGAAGGGAATGAAGTGTAATCTTTGTGAATTTGGGGATTCTCCTCTTTCTCCAGGATTAAAACTTAGCCAGGGGGTATTCCTAGAGCACTCATGCGTTGGTAAGGCATGGCGGGTATACCATCATCACCTTCTGACATTGAGTTCCTCCCTGGTTCTTAACACAGAGCCTCTTCAGGGCCACAGACTCACTGGCCCATGTTCCTGGGGCTTTGAGGTGCTTATTGGGATGGAGACAATCCTTCCACACCACTGGAGGCTGTGGAACGCTCTGCCTTCCTTCCTAAACCCATAGTCTTCTGCTGCATCCTATAGTCCTTCCTGATGAGATTTTGCCTGGGCTGAGGTAGAGGTGGGAGGAAGCAGAGGTAAGGTGGAGAGTCTGGGAGCCCATTTGCATCTGAGCTTCCCGCACTCCCCTTTATCATTCCCCTCTTTACTCAATTCAGGTAATCTTTATCTAGTTTCAGGATATAGGGGAGATTTTCCTCTTATTCACTTCATATTCTTCTAAATATTTTGCATATGACCAGCCTAGGCTTTTTAAAATTTAAGAGCCAGAAGATAAGAGCATTTTTCTGTTCTCTCACTTCTCCTCTGTAGCATGAATTCCTCTGCCATCTGGGGAGTATTACCTACCCAACATCCATTTCCCATTCTCCTTTGGTGGCAAAGCCCCAATTTTCGGGAGGAGGGTGGGATTTACCTGTGCCCTATAATGACTCGAGACCTAAGCCACATTCAAGCTGGTCATGGCCCCAGTCTCCTCACTGGTCACTAGTTCAAGTATAGACAGATGAAGTAATCCCACCAATGAGATATGAGAGGACATCTACTGTGGGCTCTAGAAGAGGTTTCCTTGTTTAATTTGGAAAGAGTTTGGGTCCCTAAAGATGCTGATGAGCCACTGAGTTAATTAATTTGCAGCATTCTAACTCCATATTCCTTACTAGTGTTTAAATAAATATTTAAATATTTAAATAAATATTTAAAATAATTTAAATTATTAAATTCCTTATTAAATAATTTGGACTACCTGGGGTTTTCAGTCATTTGGAGTCAAAACATCCTAACTGATAAACTGGGAAGGGCAAAGTTTACAAGGAAGTACAGGGGAAAGAAATCTGATAATATCACTTCTGATAGTAGTAGTAGTAGTGAGGGAAAAAAGGATCCGGGGAAGGAAGGACTGGATCCAGTAACTAAAAAGAAATACTAGGTGTTAAGAAACCCCAGTCTCCAATACTGGAGTGCTATTTTTTCTCCTTGCACATGACTCATGACCTATATGTAGTCTGTATACATTCTTCTCACCTCTTTCTTTCATTCATTCACCAAAATACTAAGAAGTTCATGGCATTTAGTGGGTATGCATACACTCTTAAATTACTCATGCTTAGACCTACGTACTATACATTTATTATTTGGAAACAGTTGTTCTGAATGCTTGTTATAGTGACCATGCTCTTGAGCATAAAAGACAGGAGGAGGTCCCCATCATGGGATGGCAGATGTATACCATGTGAATGGTAGCAGAATATGTCATTCTAGAACGTGTTGTTTGGCATAAGGGTAATTTTCAGCTGAAGGCAACTGAGAAGAAGCAGATATAAGAAAAGTTCTCTGCTCTCCTCCTATTTGCTGAAAAGCAGGACATGAATATGTATAGGGGTCCCTCCCCATCTTAATACTAGAAAAGAGAAGTTAATCACTGGAGACAATTCTAGACCCTATCAGCACAGAGACAACACCAGAGAAATGTTGCTACAATTTAGCAACATAATGTTGCTAAAACTAGCCCTTATTTACCATTAGTTCCCCTATATATTTGCTTTCCCATAATTTGCTACCCCTGGAAGTTCAAAGTTCTTTTCCTTTACTTGGTACTTCTCTAAAAATTTACTGTTCCTTTGTTAAGATGTTATATAAGCCCAAGTTCTTCCCCTTTGAGTTATTCATCACAAGGTGCTCCCATGTGTAATAAATTTTGATTTACTTTTCTCTTGTTAATCTGTCTTTTATCAGTCCAATTTATAGGGCCCCAGCCAGACAACCTAAGATGGGTGGAGGAGAAAGGATTTTTTCCTCACCCATATATGCATACTGTCATCCCTGTTTCCTACGCTAACCCATGGAAGTCATTACTAATCCATCACAGTGCTCTTTCCTGTTAAAACGGAATATATCAGAGTGTTCTCAAGAAAGTTACTATGCACCGATAGGCATTTTCTAGAGAGAGGAAACATAATTAACTTCCTGACCTAAGCATCTAGGACCACAGTCAGAAATAAGGCCCAGATTGAAGCTAGTAGCAATAAAAGGTCCAGGAAAGTGGGAAGACCAGTACTGAACTGTACAACCAAAGATAAGGAAACTGATGTAGAAAACGTCATGACTTGGACCTTTTGAACTTAGTTGGCAGGGCTTTCAGCCTTCCAGAGGGGAGCTACCAAGACACTGAGGTGTTTAGTAAAAATTAACTGTATCCTTACCTTGAGGGTTTTTCTCCCTCATTTTAATTGAGAATAAAAGAATGACATCCTCTATCATTACAAGACATAGATTTGCTGCAGTGACCAGAAGGCCTGAAAAACAATTACATTCTTTTATTTCTCTCTCTTCATAATGTATTTGGAAATAGTAATATTGTACCTTGGGAAGAGCAGGATCACGGCCTCACAATCTCTCTCTCTCTCTCTTTCTTTTTTACTGAAGTATAATTCACCTATGGTGTTATGGTAGTCTCAGGTGTATACAATATAATGATTCAATGATTTATACATTACTCAGTGCTCATTACCATAACTGTACTCATAATCCCTTTTAATTCACCCTTCTTTCCATCAACCTCCCCTCTGGCAACCACCAGTTTGTTCTCTATATTTAAGGGTCGGCTTTTTTGCTTGTCTCTTGTTGAATTTGTTCATTTGTTTTATTTCTTAAATTTCACAAATGGTGAAATCATATGGTATTTGTCTTTGTCTGACTTATTGTACTTAGCATAATAATACCTCTAGTTCCAACCTTGTTGTTGCAAATGGCAAGATTTCATTCTTTTTGATGGCTGAGTCGTATTCCATTGTGTGTGTGTGTATACATATATATCTCACATCATCTTTATCCATTCATCTATTGGTGGACATTTGAACTACTTCCCTAATTTGGCTACTTTAACTAATGCGATAAACATAGGGGTGCAAATATCTTTTAAAATTAGCATTTGTTTACTTTGGGTACATACCTAGTAGTGTGATTACTGGATTGTAGGGTATTTCTATTTTTAATTTTTTGAGGAACCTCCCTACTGTCTTCCACAGTGGCTGTGCCCACCAACAGGGCACAATATTTCCTATTTTTTTTTTTTCCAGATCTTGCCCACACTTTTTTCTTATGCTTTTGAGTTTAGCCATTCTAACAGATGTGAGGTGATATCTTGTGGTTTTGAATTACATTTTCCTGATGATTAATGATGTTAAGCATCTTTTCATTATCTGTTGGTCATTTGTATGTCTTTGGAAAAATATCTGTTCACTGTCCTCTGCCCACTTTTAAAATCAGATTGTTTGGGTGTTTTGTTATTTTTTGGTTTTGTGTGTGTGTGTGTGTGTGTGTGTGTGTGTGTGTGTGTTGAGTGTGTAAGTTCTTTATGTAGTTCAGATATTAACCCTTTCATGGGTATAACATTTACAAATACCATCTTCCATTCAGCAGGTTGCCCTGTCATTTTGTTAATGGTTTCCTATGCTGTGCAAAAGATTTTTTATTTTGTTGTAATACTGATGGTTAGTTTTTCTTTTGTTTCCCTTGTCTGAGGAGACATCTTGACTATATCTGGTGGGAACATTTTTACAAGCAGCGGACTCCTGACATGGTAAAGCCTTGGCAGAAGTTGAGGTTCTGATTTCTCAATAGTGTTCTAGCCATTTGACCAGACCACCCTGGAGAGGTGAGTGTATTCTTTTAGGACACTCTCCTTCCTCCCAGTGGCCTGGGCAGGTTTTCCATGGGCAAGGATTCGCAGCATAGCTGGTGGGTATTTGTAGCCATTTATTACGTATTCCTGACTGCCACCATGAAACGAGGATATACCTTGGGGCTCAAAGCACATCCCATTTCTCTCCCTCTGTGATCTCTGGTCTGCCTTAAAATAGTCTTTGCGTAATATTTGAGTAGTACCATCTAGACCTGTGAGGGCATAAGTTTTTGGTGTGCTTGTTGTCCCTCTGCCTTTGGTTTGACTGTAATTCTTCAGCTTTGCTTTGCAAATGTGGCCTCATGTCCAGAATCAGACAGTTCAGTTAATTGTCCTGGAAGCCTATTTTTGCAGTGTTTCTGTTTGGATGTTGGAGGTGGGTGGGTGAGGTTGGAAAGCTGTTTGGAACAGTGGCATATTGTATATGGCCCTCATATATTCTTTGTCAGGAGCTCCTGGAGATCTTTTGTGCCTTTGCAAACTCTGATGGGACACAATTTGTCCAAAAGGCAGTGTTTCAGCAGGTAGGGCATTTGACGTTTTCATTCTTATTACTACCTATTTTAACTCTTTAGGCAGGACTGGCTTCTGGCATAAAGAGAAGATGCTTACTAAATAAGCTACTCTTTGAAAAATCCAGAAATAGGCCTGCCATAGCATCTGCCAACTTGTCTAAAAGTACCCCTGCTTCGTGTAAACATGCCTCTCTTTAATATTGTGGAGGTGATGAAGAGGAGGCACAGGGTTCAGATGATCCTGACTTTTCCACCCAAGTGCTTCGTGATAATCGGGCAGGTCACTTCCCGTATCTGGGTTTCACTTTCCCTGTACTCAGAAGGTGGGTAAGTTCTCTTCCCATTGGCAGTCCGTTACTGTATGATTCCATCCAAGCTCAAGGCTTGCTCTTTCTTGAAGCCCTTCTTAGTCATTCCACCTCTAAGTGATCTTTTCTCCTTCTGAGTCTATGCCATGTTGTTCAGTCCTCAGTCATTTGCATCATCTTGGATTGTTTCCTCTATCTTCAGTGTATGTGGGTAGTGTTGCTTGAACAAAGTAATAAACTCTTCAAGGGTAGGGACTGTATTTCCAGTGCCTCCTAAAACATCACTGCATGATTCTGGGCTGATAATGGTATTTGGTTGGAATTGTTAAATAGCCCAGATTATTGTCTATTTCATAAGAAGATTATAATAATCTAATAATTCTGAATCTCTTCTTATGTAAACATAGTTAAATCTCAGTTTTTTTAGTTAATAACAATGATGATATTTCTGAGGCAACAGCTCTTAACAGTTTCCAGAAAATTTTTCCATTCGTTATTTCATTTGAACACGTCTCAGAAACTCTGTAAAGTAGGCAGATGGTATCAATATGACTATCTCTATCTTACACATGATAAAATTTGAGTGCAACTTATTGACTATCATGCAAGTATTTAATAGATATGGGTTTGGAATCCAAGTATGATGAACCCAAGTTTGATGTTTTTTGCTTTGATGTTTCTTGTGAATGATAAAAATCATTTATATGGATTACAATGAAAGGGACTAAAATAAGGAATGTGGATGGGAGAGGCACAGTATTGGCTTAGACTTTAAGAACTCAGATTCTGGGCTCTTATTAAAGATTTGGGATTAAATCTGCAATCTAGTTGTCACTAATTGCTAGTTGTGTGACCTTGGGCAATTTAAACTTTCTGGTCCTGACTTCTCATCCTTAAAATGAAGATTACAGTAATAACACTCCAAAGAATTCTGAGAATTAAATAATGCACATAAATAATTTAAATGGCCTTGGCACATACATAGTGGTACTTCATAGCTATTAACTATCATGAGTGTCACTACATGACATTAGATCATTAGGCAGAGTAACCTTAGATAATTATATTTGTGAGAGAAATTTGTTCTTATACCATCAATATTTTTGATTTTTTGAGTTATCCTAAATTGGCGAAATTAGGTCCTTATAGAACTGCTGTTATTATGAGCACGACTAACTATGGAACACACAGACTCTTGTAAGAGGTTGAGAGAATTAATGGAAGACATTCTTGGTGAACTCATTCCTAGTCTTGTGTATCTCCGTACTTCCCAAACTACTTCTAATGAAGCATCAGTTTTTTTTTTTTTCCTGTGAATTTCCATTTGTTAGAGGCTAATACTTCAGTAAGACTCAGCGAAAATATTGAGGCAATGTTAACTTGGTGTAAATGTTTCTCAGTGCTTACTCTAATTTTCTATTTTGATGACACTGTGGACATGTAGTTACCGTGCAGGGACAGTGCCAGAAAGGCACTGGTCTATCCAGAGTCCTTCCAAGCTAGCTTCTCCATGACCAAGGTATAGCAGGTCTGATTTTGGAATACTTCTCAAATCCAGAAGATAAACTCAGGTTGCAATATAATTTAAAAGTAGAAAACGTTTTGCTATTCTATCTAGAAGAAAAGTTCTCCAGAGACGCTGCTTTTCTGATAAAACATTTGTAGTCAGGCTTGGAAGTTTAATTACCTGAGAGTAAAATAAAAGATTCTAATTCAACAATGTAGCACAATTCATCCAGTAAAATTCTTTTTTTAAATTAGCATATAATGTATTATTTGTTTCAGGGGTATGGGTCTGTGAATCATCAGTCTTGCACAATTTATAGTGCTCACCATAGGACATACCCTCCCCAATGTCCATCACCCAGGCACCCTATCCTTCCCACCCCCTCCCCTTCAGCAACCCTCAGTTTGTTTCCTTAGATTAAGAGTCTCTTATGGTTTGTCTCCCTCCCCAGTCCCATCTTGTTTCATTTTTCCCTCCCTTCTCCCCAAGACCCACTACACTGCCTCTCAAATTCCTCATATCAGAGAGATCATATAATAATTATCTTTCTCTGATTGACTTATTTCTCTTAGCATAATACCCTTTAGTGCCATCCATGTCATTGCAAATGGCAAGATTTCAGGTTTTTTGATGGCTGCATAGTATTCCATTGTGTATATATACTACATCTTCTTTATTCACTCATCTGTTGATGGACATCTAGACTCTTTCCATAATTTGGCTATTGTGGACATTGCTGTTATAAACTTTTGGGTGCATGTGACCCTTTGGATCACTACATTTGTGTCTTTAGGTTAAAGACACAATTGTTGTGTCATAATTGTTGGGTCGTAGGGTAGCTCTATTTTCAACTTTTTGAGGAACTTACATACTGTTTCCAGAGTGGCTGCACCAGCTTTCATTCCCACCAATGGTGTAGGAAGGATCCCCTTTCCCCAACATCTGTTGTTTCCTGAGTGGTTAATTTTAGCCATTTTGGCTGGTGTTAGGTGGTATCTCATTGTGCTTTTGATTTGCATTTCCTTGAAGCCGAGTGATGTGGTGCACTTTTTCATGTGTCTGTTGGCCATTTGGATGTCTTCTTTGCAGAAATGTCTGTTCATCTCTTTTTCCCATTTCCTAACTGGATTATTTGTTCTTTGGGTGTTGAGTTTGATAAGTTCTTTATAGATTTTCATCCAGTAAAATTCTTAAAATGTATGGTATGGAGGATGAAGATGAGGACTCACTGTTGGGTTAGATGGTGGTAATTTTCTGAAGGATGAGCTGCTGGAAATTTTCTGAAGGATGAGGATGCTCGAAAATATTGGGTTTTATTACTTAGTTTCTTATTTGGAAAGTGGAGGTGAAAAAAGATTAGTGAAATGCTGAGAGAACCAGGAATCAGAAGCCAAATGAGGCCAACTGTACTGAGAAGTATGAGGGAGTATCAGTATTGGTTTCATCATGGATTTGGTAGGATGGTGGGTAGGTGGTCTTTGTCTTCTTATCCTGTGACCTCAAGCAGTTTTTATATGTTCACTTTATTAATTCAACAAATATTTATTTAGTGACTTCCTGGTCTTTTTAAAAATGCACTACAGATACAGGAATAAGCAAAGTGCCCAATTTACAGTCTGTTGGGGAAAACATATAATTTAACATGTGTTTGTGGTGGAGAGCGATACTATGGGAGTGCAGGTTAAGGAAGTCTAACTCAGTTTCTGAGGTCAAAGAAAGGTTTTCTTCAGAGGAATTATCCAGATGGAGGCAAGAACTTTCCAGGAAGAGGAAGCAGCATATGCAAAAACTGTGAGGTGTGAGAGAGATTTGTGTATTTTTAAGGATCTGAAAGATGCCCAGGGTGGCTGGAGAAAAAAGGCGGGGGGACTTTGAGATGTGGCAGAACATACAAAAAATATTCATGAAGAGCCTTGTAAACCATGGGTTTGGTCCATTACCCGAGCACAATAGGAGCTCAGCAAAGCACTTTGAACAGGAGTAAAAAGTGGGACAATGAGACTTGTGTTATAGAAATATTACTTTGGCTATTGTGTAGAGAATTTGGATATTGTGAGTCCCACTGGTTGACCACTGACAAGGATCTGAGCTAATGTGGTAGTGGTAATTAAAGGTGGAGAGAAAGGGAGTGAACATAAATACACAGGATTTGAATTTATGGGATACGGGGAATGAGGGAGAGGGAGCAGGGGAAGGTAGTTTTCAGGTTTCTGGGTTGGGTGACTGTATAAATAGTGGCTGCATAAATAGTGATACCATTCACAGAAGGAGACCCTGGTGTGTGTGTTTGGGGGCAGGTAAGAGGTTTGTTTGGAAGTTGAGTTACACTTTTGCAATGTTGACGCAGAGGTGGGAATTCTAAGGGGAGAGGTCAAGAAAGTAATTTTTTCCCCTTCTGCACAGGGCTTAGCACAGTGCTGGGCAAATAGACATGTTGAATTGAAACACACATGAATGTGCAGCTGCACACATGCAAACATCTCAAACAGGCATTTCTCTAGATTCTAGAGATGCTGTAAAATAGGATGTGGAAGGCCATGGAGATATGTGGCACTAGAGTGGTGTGTAGGTGATTATCTGCTTACTATGAGGTTGACTTTGTGGATGGCATGGTTGCCATCCCTTGACAATATCACTCAGCTTCAGAATGACTCCTGCCAGTCAAACCATCAGGTTGGTAATGTTCCATCTCTTTTTCACTAGGAGTGACTAATGTGAGTGATTTTATTTACCTTGATTGTGAGCAGACCTTCTCAACCTCCATTAACTTCGAGCCCTGTCTCAGAAGATCATCAAAAGCCCCCACATGAGAGACATCTGTGCTGGTGATTGTTTGACTTCCCACCTTGCATGACAGCTGACCCTTTGGTAGCCTGTGTGTTCTCATTCTGGATTGGCAGAGCAGTTTGCGATTGCAAAGACTTCTCAACATTACTGTTGTAAAACAGTTCCTTGCTAAGGAAATTCAGTGATTACCTGCATTTTACATATGAGAAACCAAGAGGGAAGACACACAAGAAGAGACCAACACAAAGAGATGGGCAGGCAGGTCAACACATGACTGGGGAGACCTGATAGAAGTGCTGAAGAACCTATATAGGGTTGGGGAACCTGAGCCCAGGTGGCCAAACTAATGGATTATATGATCTGTTTCTTTTTATTTTGTTACTTCATTGATGTCCTCTTTTGTTCCTGGAGGTTTATTACCCTGGATCATTTCAAGTATTTTTTTTCTCTCTTTATTCTCCAAAATGAGCTTTCTTCTTCTGTCAGAACCTGTCTGCCCTGTGTTCTTCCCCTTGGTGTCATTCCAGAGGAGTATAGCTAATTATATAAACCACTTAAAGATTGAGTGGTTTAATTGGTGATCCTTCTAAGATAATTTCTTTTTCTTTCAAAAAATCTTCAAAAGTTAAGGAGTGAATAATGGGTGACTGCCAGGCTTCACCTCAGCAGAGGAAATTATATTGGCTGGGGGATTTTCCTGCCAAGTAAAGTTGATCAGAGGAACTTCCCTCAAAAAGGAAAGAATGGACAGGGTGCCTGGTGGTGCCGTCAGTTGAGATCAGACTCTTGGTTTTGGCTCAGGTTGTGATCTCAGGGTTGTGAGATCAAGCCCTGAGTTGGGCTCTGCATGCTTGAAGTCTACTTAGGACTCTCTCTCCCTCTGCCCCTCCCCCCACTCACTCTCTCTCTAAAATAATAGTTAAATCTTAAAAAAAATAAAAAGAAAGGAAGGAAAAAGTATTTGTTACTATTATCAATAAAATTTGCAATGCATTCTTCTTAAAGCTTAGTACATACCAGTTGAAAAAATATATTTGATCTCTCATGGTTCATCTAAATAATGATGTACTATGTGATGACTAACATAACACAATAAAAAAATAAAAACCTATATCTGAAAAAACCTGACATAAATTCTTCTGTATTTATTTACATTTTCATTTCTCACTATATTTTAGTTGCATTTTAAAGCTGCTTTATTGAGGCATGCATGATGTACAAAAAGATAAACTTATTTAATGTATACAACCTGATGAATGTAGAGAGAAATATACATGTGTGAAACCATCACCACAATCAATGCTGTAAATGTATTCATCACCTCCAAAAGTATGATTTTTGGAGGTTTAAATGATATTGTTGTGCTCACACTATAACTGTGATTTTATGTCTCCCTATTTTCCCTTAGTATATGAAATAAGATTTCCCATGTTATTACAGGCTCTTGAAGATGATGACAGTTAATAAACTTGTAGTATTATAGAGAAAGTTCTGTTGGACTTATTATAACTTAAAATTCCTCAAATGTTAGACAGTTACTTATTATGGCTATTTCTAGTTTTTCCTGATAAATAATATTGCAGTGAAAAATCTCGAAAGAATGGATAATTACCTTTAATTTTTGCTAGTAGCTTTTCACTCATAACAAAAGTAATAGTATCTGAGCCTCTGATCTGAGGTTATCTACAAGTCTTTATAAAGTCCTGTGTGACACAAAGCCTTTTTCCCTTTCTCTTCCTGAGAAAATTCTCCTCATTCTTCATGCCATAGCCCAAATGCCATAATTTGTGAAGCTTTTCTGGGTCAGACACGACTGAGCACTCCCTTCTGTGACTCACCCAGGGTTTTGTCAGGCCACATGTCATAGAATCCCATTGAGGTGACCTAGCTCCCAACTCACTTTCTTGCAAGTTTTTCATGTTCTCCTTGCAACTAGATCATTCCTTCTAAGTGTTCCGATAGCAGCTCAGGCGTTAATCCTTACAGCACATAACTACAGTTCCTTAACTGAGTGAGGGTTCCTATGTTGCCCTCCTTCCCTGGAAACTAAGTGGGCTGTTGCCCTCATGTTCACACTCTGTCCTCAGAGCTTCGCACCTAGTCAGTGT
Source organism: Lontra canadensis (assembly GCF_010015895.1). NCBI lineage: Eukaryota > Metazoa > Chordata > Mammalia > Carnivora > Mustelidae > Lontra > Lontra canadensis. The sequence goes on from NW_022630999.1 coordinate 20,703,353, forward strand.
TCAGCAGACCTCTGCTAAGTGGATGAAAAGATGGACGGATGATGGACCTTCCAAAAATATTTTAAAAGTGAAAGGCTCTAGAGAGGAATGAAATAGAAAGAATTATTTATCTCTTCTCAGAGTAATATTTATGTTCACTCATAATTGAGGCCAACTTTACAGTCAACAAGCCTTGAGGGCCTACAATAAGCCAGGCGCTGTGCAAGCCTTTTCACATGTTTCATCTCATTTAGACCTAACATTGGGCTTATGGGGTGGGTACTGCTAAGCCCTCTTCCATATGAGATAAAGACATGAGGGCTTGGTGAGAGTGGTTATATAACTTGTCCAAGGTCACACATACAGTAAGGTGGGGGAGTGTCTGGGATTTGTCTGAGTGAATTTAAGTTTTCAGCCACTATGTGATACCTCCTGCAATGTTCTTTCTTAAACCGGACTGTTATCTGTTTCCTTATGACCACTTGCCCAATGGAAGTAGGGCTCTGTCTTGCACTATGGTTCAATCAGCTGTGCTGCCTTCTTCCCAGTAGCTCTCCTCAGCACACAAAGGTTTACTCTCTGCCCAGATATTCCAGTTCCTTCAACCATTCCACTTGAAACTACAGCATAAATCCCCCAACCCTTGTTTGGTGTTCTTATTCTCACTTGGGCACTTTTTCTTTCCCATGGAGAATCAGTCAGTTCCTATACCTGGTAGGCAGAGAGGGAAATAGCAGGAAAAGAAAGAATTAAAAAAAAAAAAATTGCATGTGATCGCTTGTTCTCTTAAAACAGGTGATATGCATAATGATGAAGGCCATGGGCCCCAGAGCTGGATGGCTTGGGCTCAGATCCTAGCTCTGCCTCTCCCTGGCTGTGTGGGCTTGGACAAGTACATGCATTCTAAATCAGCTGAATGAATTCCTGGACAGCAGAATGCACCACAGCTAACAGATTGGGTACCTCCCCCTGAGCCATCTTCTTGCAGCCAAGAGAGGCTACTGTCTCCCGATACCCCTAGGGAAATTTACTGAGCACATTCTATGCTCTCCTCCTTTTATAAATACTTTGCCCATATTGACTCATGAGACCCTCACAGCAACCCCATGAAGTGGGTCCTGCTGTTACCCCTCCTTCTAGGTGTGGCTGAGACTGTCTTGCCCCAGCTCCAGTAGCTGGTTAGTGGAGGAGCAAGTGCTCCTGCTACAGAGGTTATGCTCCTAACCACTCCACCTTCCTACCTCAACTTCACAAACCCATCTTTAGGACCCTTTGCAACCTGCCGGCATGAACAACTCGCCTTACAGACTTGCGCTTCAAGTGATCTGACTCCTCTGACAAACTCTTATCTCCTGACCAGTCTTTGCCGTCCTTGCCTGCCCTCCCTTACAAGGTTATTAAAATGGGAGCACGGCTCCCGGTGATTGATGGCCTGAATGCTGATCATTCCCTACCTCTCCTGGCTCACGGTAAATATTTACTTTTTGTTACACAGGAACAATGAGGTTTCATACAGGAGATGGATGTCGAGTATATATATAATATTATGCTTGTCTGAGTCCTTTGAACACCCAACTCTCATTTCCCCAGCTGACTCAGGGAAGGAGAGGAGGTGCTGCAAGGTGAGTTATTTGACTTTCCAGAGGACGCTCCAGAGGTTTGCAAGCTGGATGGCTGGATCTGCTGTTCTCCTCCCGCCCCCCGCCCCCCTCCTCAGCTGAAGAGCTAGAAACGTGGTCTCGCTCCATGATTTAAGATCTGGTCAGGAGCCCTCAGTCACACACATATCAATAGTTTCATTATATACCTAATATTGTCCCTTAAATTGATTCATGTGATAAACATTGGTACATAATTTAGCTCCGCCTTAAGCAGGAATGTCCCCAAATCTTAGATGCAATATGCTAATTTTACTAATATATATTATAATATCTATATAACTGAAAAGGTAAAGCGCTCCCTCGTGTCCTTTATGACTGTGTCTCATTAGGGTTAGCTGACAGGTGGCTTGTGTTCAACTCAAGCCTCACTTGATTCCTGCCTCCCCCTTAGTCTGTGACCCTGTGCAGGTCATGGCTCCTTTGGGGCCGCTCCTTCTCCAACTGCAAAATGAGGTGGGTTCTTAACACTCCATCTTTCTACTCTTAGTTTTCTCTTTCCAGCTTGAGGTAATGTTTATAACAGAAAAAAAAAAAAAGAGTTCATGTAGGCAGACAGGTTAATCTAAAAATTTTTCTCACTATCATGAAGGCAGTTTCCAATCTTTACCTTGGAAGTAGGTTGGTAGTTCTTGTCATTCATCTATTATTGCTACTCAGGAAATACATGAGGAGTGATGAAGCCGCTGAGAGGCTCTGGGATGTAGTTATAATAGAGTCAAAGTTGAGAGGGGTGGTGGGGGGAGGAGAGGGCGCAGAGGGAGCGCTGCTGAGGGAGCCACTGAATTGCAATTCTACAGCCATCCCTTGAACTCTGGCTGATTGATCTCCTTGTGCTCCCTGAGCTCCACCCACCCCTCCCCCTTGCACGTCGTCTTTGGACCCCCTTCCCCTTCATATCTCCTTTCCTCCCTCCCTTTCATTCTCAAGTAATTTTCCATTACTAATGGCAGTATGAAAACAGGTATCTCTTTGTTCACACAAACGATAAGCCCCCTACTACATATTATATGGGGAGGGGGGACCCCTTCCTAAGAAGTGCAGTTTCTAAGAATGCTTTTGACCTACATCACTGTATCTCTGTAGTGCTGAATTGAGGAGAACTTTGGCAAGAGGAATATTGGTTTTGATCGTGGGGTGCCCCCTTTCTCCTCCCCTCTCCTCCTTTGCTCTCCCTCCAGGATAGAGCCTCTGGCTCCCACAGGGGGTCTCTGGTGTCCTGGTCTCTGCAGAGCCTGCCCATTACTGTCCCCGGCTCTGCCACAGCTCCAGGGGCCTTTGGACTCATCCTCGCAAAGCCCCTATTTTATATGTGAGGTAGCTGAGGTTCAGAAAGGGGAAGAATCTGCCTCAGTGTACTGTAGTTTTATGTAGAGGCAGAAAAGTTACTGGAGTCTTGATCTTGAGACTCTCAGAACCCACTCCCTGCTACCCCATGGCTTTTGCCAAACACTGTCTGCCTCTGGTGACTCCATCCTGAGATACTCTTGTTGGAATGGTGTTTTTGTACTTCCTGATAACCACTGGTAATCTCCTCTGTGTGCTCAGATCTCTATTTGGTTAGTTCATTGTTGAACTGGCATTGGGCCATTTCTCTGTTGTTTTTCAGCATGAAGAGGGCAGGGAGGTACCTCTATTTTCACAGATGACTCTCAGTTCCCATGACATATTAAATAACAGTAAGCTCTTGGTAGACACTTATCTTAGGCCATGCTCTGTTCTGAACAGTCCATGTGTCTTAACTGAATCCCAACAACCCCGTGAGACAGGTGCTATGGATACCATCTCCATTTCACAAACAGGGAAGTAAAGTGTGAAAAGATTAATATGCCCAAGATCATATGGTCAGTAAGTGGCAGAGCTAGGGTTCATATTCAGGCGTGAGCAAGAGGACACCCTTATCTACCACCTTGGACTGCCCATCACACAACAGACACAAAACAAATACGTATTGACTTCATGCTTTTTCTTGACTACCCTATCCGGAGAACACTCTTCCCTCCAATGTCAGTGAAAACCAGGTGCGTGTGACATTCTTATGGAGTAGGAGGAGAGGATATATTTTTTTGAATAAGGAGGTCTCTAGCTGTCGTGAGCTTGTGATTTTTCCAGGGTGCTTGTTAATGGAGACTTCTTGGCCCTGACCTATTACCTGAATTGCTGACAGTGGAGCCTGGGCATCTGAATTGTTCACAGGTGATGGCTATGCATGTGGCTAGGGTGACAATTGAGAAATAGTTTTTTTTTTTTTAAAGATTTTATTTATTTATTTGACAGAGAGAGAGATCACAAGTAGACAGAGAGGCAGGCAGAGAGAGTGAGGGAAGCAAGCTCCCTGATGAGCAGAGAGCCCGATGCAGGACTCGATCCCAGGACCCTGAGATCATGACCTGAGCCAAAGGCAGCAGCTTAACCCACTGAGCCACCCAGGCGCCCTGAGAAATAGTCTTTTAAAGGTTCTTCACTGAACAGGTCCACCTGAGCAATGGTATGCTATTTGATGGAAATCTGAAGTTGGTGCAACAATTTCCACCTTTTCTGCTTCCCTTACTTGGGAGCAGATTTTGGCTCATTAAGTAACAAACCTTAATGTACAGTGAGTCTAGGGGGCTGAGGGTGAAGCCAACTCTGTAGGCAGCATCTGGTTAAATGGCTGCCATTGGACATGCCATTGCTGAAGTAGAAGGCATATTTAGCCCTTCCTTTGCTTAAGCAATGGGATGGCTTCTCCTCTTCAGAACATGTCAGTAGAATTTGGTTATCAGAGGGGGCAGTCGAGAGATATAGTGGTTCAATCTGATGTAGAGGAGGAGATGTCAGGGAGACAAGACAGCATGGTAGGGACCTGCTCTATCACATTTGGACATTGTGGTTTGGATGCACTGCACCAGTGGCTGAGAAGAAACTCATCCAAAAGTATGGGGCACGACCGTTTGAACAGCTGGTCCCGTGTTCTGTGTGCATAGGGGTGGTCTTGTTGTTTGAGTGTCCAAGCACTCTCTGCTCTCTGTGGAAGCCATTCACAGAAAACTCACACCTATTTTCCTCTTTCTCCTTGTGCTGACAATTCCCTCATCCTCTTCTGCACCCATGCATCTATGCCTGTAACCACCAAACCCTTGCCAAGCAAGCACCTGCGTTATTCTAGGTACCGTTTCACATACTGGGGGCTTCACAGTGAACACACAAAGAGGCTGCTCTTAGGGAGTTTTCATGGAGACACAGACTCTTGGTCTTTTTTGTTTCCTGTCATACTGTTTCCCCTCATCCTGTTTCCCAGTCATTTCTCTGTAACTGGTAAATACTTTAGTGACCTGTTCTTGCCTTTTGCAAGATAAACAGGCAAATGTCCTACTCTCTTGCTGAGATATTTTATAAATACAATGAGTATGTGTGTGTAATGGGCATGTATATACATACCTGCATACACATATATACACACACATGTAACACATAACAGCATATATATTTAGCAAGCAAAGGTTGACTCTGAAGGTCAGGGCCTTAATTCTTTTTTTTTTTTTTTTTTAAGATTTTATCTATTTATTTGACAGAGATCACAAGTAGGCAGAGAGGCAGGCAGAGAGAGAGAGAGAGAGGGGAGGAAGCAGGCTCCCCGCTGAGCAGAAAGCCCAACGTGGAACTCGATCCTGAGATCATGACCTGAGCCAAAGGCAGAGGCTTAACCCACTGAGCCACTCAGGCGTCCTGTTAATGTTTTTTCAACAAATACTTTTCTGTACCTACTCTGCATTATTCACAAACCGAATAAAGCTTGTTTGGGGCTCAAGGAACCTCTTCTTACTTTCTCAGTATGGGCCACATCCCTATTTTTCAGGATAGGCTTATTTGAGAAGGAATGACCAGGTGGGTGCCTGCTTGTCTCTCTTTATTCATGTCATGTATTAGGGTCATGGAAAAAGAAAAAGTCCAATGTGTTCTCAACTAAAAGAACAGATAATTAACCCCACTGGAAAACCATGTTCTATGTAAATGTCAATAACTTATTTCACATTAGAAGGTTCTAAAAACCAGCAGGGCAAATCCCAGATATCATCTTGATGTGGACATGGTAGTTCTAACTATACCCTTCAAGGTCCCCAGCTACAAAACACGGCATTTTGAGAGATGTATTGACAACAAATTAGCTTAGATATATTGCAGATTATTGATTTCAGCATTCAAAGGTTAATGAGGTTTGTGCCTTCATTCAACATTTCTGCTCTGGGGAGAATAATGAGATAGCCTGAAGACACAAACCATTCAATTAAAATAAACAGGAGACTATAGTGCATCTGGGCTGTGTTCAGTTACTCCCCTGCCGCCCATCCCTTCTTCTTTTTTTTTTCTTTCTCAACATCTTCTCAGGTGATTTTCATTTTTGCATGAGAAGAGATAATTAAGGTGATCCCAGGCAGTGCTGTTACAAATCAGATGATTCCCCCATGGACTCTTACGTGGAGAAATGAAGCTAACCTACACAATCTATCAAGGTATCTTTCTTCTGATACACCTGCAGGTATCTCAGTGTCTCAGCGGTAGAAACGCAAATTGTTGATGCTCATTTACATACTCCACACTGACAGGAAGACCCATACACATTATTACAAGTAGGAGGTATTGAGTTTTCAGACACTGGCTAGTAAGTATCCTTTTAGCCAGTGTGATGCTGAGTTTAAATAACTGCAAAACATTGTGTCTCTTTGTTTATCCAAGATTTTCTGGCTTACCAATCTATTTGTAAATAGTTTTGCTTCCGTCTTTACCTGGGTGCTAACATGGAATTTTGACAGAACACAAAATTTACTTAATTCCTTTATTTAATTCTAGATAAGATAGTAAACCATCTGGAGATCTCAGGGTCTATACTTTTCCTAAGGTCTTGTGTGAAGAATGCTGCAGACTGGGTAAGCAAGGGATAGCATCTCTTCTGTCTGCATCTGACCCTAAGCATGGCTCTTGTGGAGAGTCACTTGGGGAGAAAATAGAAAATTGTTCTTTGAGCAGTAACTTTCTGTCTACCCAGAGACAAATTATATCTTTGCTTGGATATTCCTCTGGTAGTTTCTCTTTGGTTTAGCTTATCTAGGGGCACACTTGGAAAGCAAGTTACTCCACCAAGTTAATGTTTTAGTCATGGAATGTTGGGACTGGAAGGAAATAAGAAGTTTATCTGGGGTCTTCCCTGAATTTTCCCACTGGGGAAATGGAAGTACAAAAGGGAAGTCTCAAGTCTAAGGCTGTGGGGGGAGAAAAAAAAGCCGTCTCTCTGATTCTTCTCTCCACCAGAAAATCCAGGTGCTCCAGTTCCATCCTGATAAGAACTACTCTCAAAGCCCTGAGGCTGTCTTTTCCCCAGAGTCATTATTTGGGAGGGGGGCATAGACTATTCTGGAACTTCTTCATCTGCCTAGCAGCCACAGATGTTGCCATGAAACCACTCAGAATGCATTTTGATTACCGTGGTGCACATTGGCTTGTTGATAAAGGTCAGCATAAACACAATTCTTTAGAGTATGTGCACAGTTAAAATTTGGAAGACATTGAAGATGTTGGAATCTTGGGCTCTGCATTAGAAAACATCCTAGAAGGATCTAGCCCAGCTCACAACTTACTGTATCTCAATCCTCTTATAACAATCCATTGGATGCCTCTGAAAGCACTAAATCCAAAGCCTAAAGCACATTTCTTGGGTTTATTAATATTGAAAGACTTTCTGCAGTGGTTTTCCCTTCCTAGGAGTTTTTATGCTCTTTGTCTCAAGTCAGCATCTGGGAGCCAGGCTTGTTACTGATGGTGCTTACACTAGGTAACACAGCCACCCAAACCTTGCCATCATAACTTAAAGTGTGAGTAAGAGTTAACCAGGTAGAGAAGCAAAAGTCTGTGCTAAATATAACAAAATAGGCAAAGGTCAAGGAGTGAACAGGACATGATGCAGTGGAGAAACTGGCAGAAGTTCATTCTGACTGCAGTAGAGAACAGAGGGGAAGGCTGGTAAGAGATGAAGCTGAAGGTACGTCATAGGTGTGTGTGGCTCACGAAGGGTTGTCTGTAAGCCATAGTATGGAATTTCAACTTTATCCCAAGAGTATCAGGGAGCCACCAAGAGGGCAGAATAATGCATTTAAATAGCAGAAATAGCACTTGTCTTTCCATCAAAGCATAAATGTTAGAACCAGGTAGCTGTTTTCCATAGAAGAATCAATGGGATGTAAAGACTGATTAAAGAAGCCAAGGTTAGAGGCACCACCTGTGTTTGCAGACAAACTGGAAGCTCTCTACTTGTGACTGCAGTGTGTTTGACTGCCTTTACACCATTTCAGTACATGCCAGAGGAAACAATTGAAGTCCCACCCACCCTGCTTGTGTCAGTCTCACCTCGGTAAACATCACAGTCTTGTTGTCACTGGCTTCTCTCCTTCAGCTCTGAGACCCAAGTGAAAAGGGCACTGCTGTCTGGGCTCTTTTGCTGTCCATCAGTGTTTTGATTAAAGTCACTCAGAGGCCCTTTAATTTGAGTAGAACAGATTGAAGTCTTGACTAACTGGCCCAAGTTTTCAAGGGGCAGGAATGAACCATTTCTATTGGATTCATGCACTACTTCTCATCTCTGGAAAAAGGAAGAAGGCAATTTTCTACTGAAATTACACCTGATTACAGATCATCACACTGCTGCCCAGTGGACCCCATCCCTCCCTTGCTTTATGTGCCTGAAGGTTGTATGTTGTCAGAAGGAAGTAGGCAACTGAAGAGAAGGGCAGGTTTAGCTCTGATGCCTGAAATCTCAGCTGAATAAATTGGAAATCCTTAATTACCTAGGATTTTCTCTTAGCTCAGGCAGAGGTTACAGGATTGGGGATTTATCAGTGCCTTCCACTTTTCCTAAAACAAGAGAATAAGGAAGTTTTTCGGGTTGGAAGTATAATTTCACTTGTATGTGCTTTTCCTTCCTTTGCTTAATGTCTTCAGATATTGCAAGACAAATATATGGATAAGTGAGGGAAAGAACAAGTTTATACTATTAATAATCTATTGAGGTGATGTGGAAGGAGAGATGTGATAGGAGAGGTTTTAAAACATCCTTAATTTCCACATGTTCAAAGATTTTCTTGTCCTTCTCTTGTAGGTTTCTAGTTTGATTTCATTATAGTAAGAAAATATACTCTGTGTGATTTAAATTCTTTTAAGTTTTCTAAGGCTTGTTTTATGACCCAGAATATGGTCTGTCTTGGAGAATATTCTATGGGCACCTGAAAAGAATGTGTATTACATATTTATGGTGAACATAGCATAATGTATAAATTTGTCAAATCACTGTTTTACACCTGAAACTAATGCAACATTATGTGTCAACTATACTCAAATTAAAAAATTATTTATAAAAAAGCACCAGTGATTACTGTTGATGCTCTAAAAGTCCCTATTCAATAACCTCTTGAGCCTTGTTTTCTTTTTTTTTTAATTTAAATTCAATTAGCCGACATATCCATTAGTCATCATTAGTTTCAGATGTAAAGTTCAGTAATTCATCAGTTGTATATAACACCCAGTGCTCATTCTCCTTTCAGAGGCATCTCCCAAACCAAAACACCAAGAAAACTGTGGCATAAAGTAAAAAATCCTTGCTTTGGAAAAGATCTTTGAAGTCATTTACTCTGATTTTTATCTTCTACTCAAATTTCTTAGATAATTGACTATACTAGTACAACCTAAACTAATATAATAATTTCAACCAACAGGAAAACTCCTCCCTCTTTTTGGGAGGAAAGTTCTATATATGTCAGTTATATATTGTTGGTGTTGTTAAATTCTTCTGTGTCCTTGCTGTCTTCTGCCTAATATTTCTATTAGTTGTTGAGAGTAAGATGTAGAGGTCCTCAGCTATAATGATATCTTTGCCCATTTCTCCTTTCAACTGTGTCAGTTTTTGTTTCATGGTTTTGCAACCCTGTTGTTTGGTATATCTGCATTTAGCATTGCTGTGTTTTCTTGGTGGGTTGATCTATTAATTATTATATAATATCCCTCTCTACATCTTGCAATTTCTTATGCCCTGCAGTCTACTTTGTCTTAAATCAAATATAGCCCCTTCTGCTTTAAAAAATATTTTCATGATGTCTTTTTTCTATCCTTTTGCTTTCAGCTTACCTATATTATTACATTTGAAGTGAGTTCCTCATAGACGGCACAATTGGGTCATGAATTTCTGTCCATTCTGGCAATCTTTGTCATTGATTTAATGTATTTAGAGCATTTACAGTTAAAGCAATGATAGATACATTAGGACTCAGGTATTCATTTTATATGTTTCTGTTTGTTTCCACTGTTCCTTGTTCCTGTGTTTCTCTTAATTCCTTGTGGGTTATTTGAACATACTACTGGAAGTTCTTCCCAATGATAAAGGCGAGAAAAATAAACAAATGCCTGGTAGATTAGGAAGGAAAAAATAAAACTCTCCCTTTCTGCAGATGACACAATTGTGACAATAACAAAGGCTAGTAGGGAGGTGGAGAAACTAGATTACTTAGAAATTGTTGGTGAGAATGTAAAAATGTTACAGTCATTCTAGAAAATAGTCTGTCAGTTTCTTTCAAAGCTAAAAATGGACTTAGAGTACGATTCAGCAATTACACTTGTGCACATTTATCCCAGAGAAATTAAAACTATGTTTACAAGGGAATTGGACATGTGTGTTCATGGCAGCATTATTCAGCCAAAGCCTGAAAACTACCAAGTAATTTTTCATTGGTGAATGGTTAAACAAACCATGGTTTATTTGTACTGTGGAAAACTTCTCAGAAATAAAAAGAAATGAACTATAGATATTCACAACAACTCAACATGCCCTGGATGGAGCTCAAGGGAATTATGCTGAATGAAAAAGCCAATTATAAAAGGCTGCACACTGTGTGATTCCATTTGTATAACACTCTTAAAAGAACAAAATTAAAGAGATAGAGAAAAGATGAGTGCTTGCCAGGAGTGAAGGGTGGGAGAAGGAATATGACTACAAAGAGATAGCACAAAGGAACTTTATGATGAGTATATCTTGATTTTTAATGGTTGTTACACAAAGCAGCACATGTGACAAAATTACGTAGAACTACACATACATAAATGACTGCATTCATCTGAACAAGGTCAATGACCACCTGGCTTTGAGATAATGCCTTAGTAACACAGGGTATTAATATTCATGGGGACTGGGTGAAAGGTACACTGGTCTGTCCTGACTTTTCCTTTGCAACCTCCTGTGAATCTATAACTATTTCAAAATAAAAAGTTAAAAGATACTTAACTTTGAATGTATAAATATTCATACACATGTGTGTAAAAACCCCTCAGTTATTTTCTTCTCAGTTCCTTATCCTTATCAGGCCACCTGGGGTTGCAGATGGCTTCTAGGAACTAAAATGAAGGGAGATGATCCTTTTCAGAATGGTCTAGGATCCATTTCTAAAGATATGGTGAGTTGGGGTGCCTGGGTGGCTCAGTTGTTTAAGTATCCTACTCTTGATTTTGGCTCAGTTTGTGAGATTGAGAGCCCCACATAGGGCTTTAAGCTAGTTGTGGAGACTGCTTAAGATTCCCTCTCCCTCCCTCTGTGCTACCTCCACCCCCCTCACTCTCTTATTCACTCTTTCTCTTAAAAAAAAGATATGGTGAGTGAGAGGGGTTAATTTAACAAAATGGGAAGATGGATTTGAGACAATTTGTGAAAAGACTAGTGTAGTGTGATGCTTCCCAAATTTTAAGGTGCATTAAGGTGGGGTTTAATGGACCTCACCCTGAGAGATTTTCATTTCGGTCTCTGTGGGGTATATATCAGAAATCTGTGTTTCCAATAAACACCAGGTAATTCTGATGTCTGTGGTTCTCTGATCATAGATAACTACATCGACACAGTTGATTAGTATTCTTTTGGGGTTAGTATCAGTTGGTACTCAAGAATTAAGTGTGATGTCATTATTGTCATCATTAATATCATTAATGATATTGGCAAATAGTAGGTATATCCTCAATAAAAATTTCTTCCCCAGGGATGATACATTGGTAGTGTCATACTGAGATGTATCACTAAGTTGTCATTTAGTACCATTAAGACTTTGACAAGTTGGGTTTGGTGACATTGTAGACACACGTGGGGCCTTCTCAAGGATTGTCACTGGGAAGAGTGGTATGAGGGGCTTGAGCCTGGTCTGTTGATGGGAAGGTGTCATTGCCTTAGGCCTAGTAGAAAGTGCATATAAATAACTCACTGTTAAGTGATTGACAGGCGGCATACTAGGCAGTGAAACTTCTTGAGGGAAGCCTACAAAGGGATCCCAAATTCTGGAGAAGTAGGAAGACATTAGAAATAATGTTGTTATGTCTTATGTCACGAGGGCATTGTTCTCATGTATTCACTCAACAAACATTACTGAGGGTATACTATGTGCAAAATAATGGGTGATGTATTGAGGGTACATTTTATTTTTTTATCCTATGGGGTAGGTAAAACAAACAAATGTCATTCTGCCCTTGTGAAACTCATAATTTAGTGGAGAAGACAGACACTGAAGGAATTGTACGTGTAATAAACATTACACTGTATATATAATGTATAAGTGTATAAGAAGGGGAAGTAACTTTGAGGGGGGCAGTAGGGATGCTCCCTAGAGATATGATTCAGCTGATATAATTAAGGGAGGAGTTGGTCAGGGTAGAATTGGGGAAGAGTGTTATCAGACAAAAGAGTATATCATATCAGAAAGCCTCAGAAAGAAGGAAAACTGGAATTTTGAGGAGGTGGAGAAGTTCAGCATGGGTACAAGACAGATTATGAGGTAGGTTACAAGGACAGGTGAAGGGCAGGTAAAGGTAGAACGTGTAGGACAGTGTCTGGCCCATAGCAAACAATGTCTGCCTTTGGTGTTGATGTTTTTATTATTGATCCTGGACAGGTAGGAATTATTGGGGGTTTAAAGCACAGGGATGACTTGATAAGATTTTCATTTTAGGTTGTTTAAAGTTACTTCTTTTTTAAAATTTTTTTAAAGATTTGTTTATTTATTTGAGATAGTGAATGTGCAGGGAGGAAGGGCAGAGGGAGAGGGAGAGAAAAACTTAAGCAGACTCTGTGCTAGACATGGAGCCTGATGTGTGGCTTGATCCCAGGACTCTGAGATCATGACCTGAGTCGAAATCAAGAGTTGGATGCTTAACTGACTGTGTCAACCAAGCACCCCTAAAGTTACTTCTTGAGGACTGTAACCTGGTGATGTATCGAGAAGTAGAGAGACAAAAAACCTCTGTTGTTTCTCAGCTTTCCAAAAATATTGTAGGTGAATCTGGAGGTGGAGAAGCTCCCTCCCTTATCTCATGCACTAATTTTCAAGTCCAGGAACCCGAATATGGATCCTGCCACTGACTTTGCTGTAAAGCCTTTTCTTTGTTTGTTTTGAGGTTAGCTCCTGATCTAGAGAGTTTTATTTGATCCTTGTCATTGGAGGAAGAAATCCCCAAGTAGATTCCCTTATGAATTTACAGAAGGAAGGACTTGGGCCAACCTGTCAATAAGTGCACTTACTGTCCACTTGGCATCACAGGTGTGGATCTGGATCTTGGCTGTCTACTGTGTGACCAGGGTATCCCGCATTCTTAGGTCTATAAGGATTGTAGCCCTGTAAGATTTAGGTTCCTCGGTAAGGAACCAGAGGTTAGGCCTACAGTGCCTATCAGAGGATATCACTAAATGGTGTTCTTAAAGGCCTAGAAAACATAATTGCACATAACACTGTGCCCTTCTGGCTTATGGCACATTGTGTTTTTACACTGGAAAGAGTGTATCTAATACTCTACGCCTTCTCATATAAAAGCAAATGAATGTGGTAAGTCAGGAGAGGCCATCATTCCAGTAAATCAGGGGTGCCTTCTAGTAGAGGGACTTTTATCCTGTGGGAGAGGAAACTTATGGGTTTCCCAGACTATGTCTGTTTGGAAAATAAAATAACTGTTAGGGCAAATATGGGGGAAGTAGTTTAGAAAAATTGAATAAACTTAGAGGTAGAAGTAAAAATAAGGAGAATATGGTAGATAAACCTCTATTTTAAAGCATAAATACAAATTCACTTAAATAAAACCAAGGTGGTAAGCTAAAGGGTGATGTGAAGAAATCCAAATGTTTCTTTGAAATATGTGCCATCCAAACCACAAAATAAACAAGGATGTTAAGCAAAAAGGCAAATCAGGAAGAGGTAGGAGTCTGATGAAGTACTCAATATGAGTCTAGTTTTATACGGTGTTCATTTTCTTTTTAGGGTGGCTAAAGTCCTTTTAGGATGGAAAACCAGGAAGTGAGAGCCTACATGGCCAGCCATGCCCTCTCAGGCTGCCCTTCCTGTTTCTGATGACCAGCAGGCTTTTTCCGCCTTTGCCTGTCTTGACAAGAATCTTCATGCCATCACCTGGGAAGCCCCTGAGCAGAAGCAGCTATGGCCACCCTGGCCTCTGCTGAGCTTCCAGGACAAACCATAGGGATGTACAAAACTCTCTGAAGCATGGCCTTATGCCAGGGCAAGAGAGGTAGCTGCCAGTCTTTAGGGTGAGCCTAATGATGTACTTCTTTTAGGTGGTGGAAGTTGCCAGACCCCACACAATGAGGCAAATGTACTGCTTTCATCAGTTCATAAAATTAATTGTGATTATTAATTTTACCTGTCACATTGGCTGAGCAACAGTGCCCAGATATTTGGTCAAACATTATTCTGGGTGTTTTCTGTGAAGGTATATTTTAGGCATGAGTTTAACATTTAAATTAGTGGATTTTGAGTAAAACAGATTATACTTCATAATATGGATGGGTTTTATCCAGTCAGTTGAAGGCCTTAATAGAACAAGGGCTGGCCATCCCCAAACAAGAAGGAATTTGGCCATGGGGCACCTCAATGACTCAGTTGTTTAAGCATCTGCCTTCAGTTCAGGTCATGATCTGGGGTCCTGGAATGAGGCCCTCAGCAGGCTCCCCGATCAGCAAGGAGTCAGCCTCTCCCTCTGCCCCTCCCCACCACTCATGCTCTCTCAAATAAATAAATAAAATCTTTTAAAAGAAGGTGTTCTGCCAGTAGACTACCTTCAGATGTGGACTGCAGCCTTTCCTTGAGTTTTCAGCCTACTGGCCTTCCCCATCAGATTCTGGACTCAGCTGATAACAGTGTCAAACAGAGTCAGTGAGGTGTGGTCCAGGAGCTAAGGACATGTGATTTGGAGTCAGGGAGGCCAAATTTTGAGCCCAGCTCCACTATTTACTATCTGCATTATCTTGAAAAACTATACTTCTTTAAGTCTTAGAATTCAATTTTGTAGAAACAGAAATAATAATAGAACATACCTATATTCATTAAGAGTATTTTAGCTATAAGTGACAGAATGTAGCTCAAAAGGGCTCAAGCCAGTCAGTGCTTCTGAAACTTTAATGGTCATACAAATCATCTAGGGATTTTGTTGGAATGCAGATTCTGATTCAGTAGGTCTGAGGCAAAAAAAAAAAAAAAATTGTAGAAGGACACTTGTTTGGTTCTTTTGTTTGTTTTTTGGCTTCAGACACAGCTGGATTAAGTGTTCAAGTAACAGTTTCCAGAATTGTCTCTTGGACTTTCAGATTCTGCCTTCCTCTTTGCTGGCTTCCTAGGCTTCTAGAAGTTCCAGAGTTCCATCTTATCAGTTTAAAGAATCATAGAGAAGATAGAACATTTTCCTCAGTAGTTCCAGAAAAAGTTCTGTCATAGATTTGGCTTTGCTTGCTCTCCTTTGGATCATGGTTCACTCTAAAATCAGTCAGTCATCAGGTGGACACATTCTCTCCTCACCCTCAAGCCAGAGCTCTGTGGTCTTAGACTCCAAACTCTGTAGCTTTGAGGCATTCTGTTACCACTGGACAACTTGAGCCAAGCTTTGGGAAAAACATGTTGGATCTTTGAAGCCACAGCTTTGGATCCAGTCTGCAGAGTGAGATGTTTTGCTTATTGAGTTGTTCTCATTAATGAAGTGTTTCCTGGGAGGTCTCCACAGCTATCTTTTTTTTTCCCCTAATTGAAAGTTTTAATTAAGTTTAAATTAGACAATGTGACTATAAAATGGGAGAAATAAAATAGGACAAATAAAGGAAAACCTAAAGAGGAAATTGATCTAAGGAAGTGCACAAATGGGCAGGCTCATGTGGGTGAGCTGAGATTAGATGGCTCATCTGTGAGAGGAACCTTGGTTCCTTGCTATAAGTAAATGACCTTTTCCAATGAAAAGAATGGTATCCTAATGGCCTCAAAGGCTTAATGTACCTCCCCAAGTTATTCCTTGCTGATTAGTAGGCCCACTGACTCTAATGCACATCCCCATATACACAGAGTAAATGACTAGAAGATAAGAATGGAAAGTTATTAAACCTTAAACCAACTTAACATTTATATTATGAACTTCTGCTTTTTTGTAATGTATTTTCTGACGGAATTAATTTTAAAGACTATGAACACCCCCAGCTTATTGTTCAAGGGCCTCCCTTCCAGAAATATAAATGATTAGATAATGACCCTAGTCACCTGAACATGGCAAGATCTTGGCTCAGATACAATTTCAGGAGGCTTAGCTAAAAGAAGCTCATTATGGGTACCAATGATTGGATTTTTGAGATTTTTCATTATGACTCATAGCACCACACATCAGTTACTGTGAGTCAGAATGAACAGCAAAAGCACACATGTTCACATTCATCAAGTCTGTATATTTGTTTCCTGGACTTTGGAGAACTGTTCCTGGGTGCTAAGTCAGCCATGTTGAGTGCTGAATCAGAGAGAATGGCTGGTCCACTTGGCAAAGCCAGTTTTATCCTCTTTTTGCCAATCACCCAGAAGAGTGTTTGGAAGTCATTGGCAACATTTATTTTCCTTGATGGATTCCTTTAGCTCTGGCAAGAGAAAATGTTTTTGTGTTCCCTGTGGTTGTAATACAGAGTTCTAAGGGTAAGTAAGTAATTCCAAAATGGTCCTTTAGAAGTTTCTGATATTATTGGGTTTGTTTAGATATTAAAAAGAAGACAAGGGGTTTTATTTGCCTTTGGAGTTTGGTAAAAAAGGGTAAAAAAAACTTAGTTATGCCACTAAAATGTATTTATTTACCCAACAAATATATATTAAGTGACTATTATATGGTGGGCATGACTAGGCACAGAAAATACCATGCTCTGATTGCTTTCCTCATGGAGTTTACTCTATGTTTTGTGAGAATCAGATTAAAAAATACAGGCATCTAGAATTTCTAACTGTGGTAAGTACAATGAAGTAAATGAATGGGGGACACTGGGAAAAGATAAGAGAAACACAAATGCCTTATGTCCTGAAGGAATATTAATGATTTCCTCTTCAACCTATGTTCAAGTGAATAAAGGCCTCAGGCAATCAAGGTACTTTGGACATAGAATTATTCAACATTTGTTGGATTGCTTGAAATTTTTGAATTATTATTTAATAACCATATAAATTACCAAAATGGATAAAGAGGTCAAGTATGTTTTAAAAATGGAATTAAATATTTCCATGTAAAATAATCTAATCAAAAATGAAATTTTTTTCTGCATCTAGGCTTGTTAAATGTAATTTAAGTACCTTTGATCTATAGGTAAGAATTATTTTTGAGTATTTGAAGAACAAATCTGAGTTCCTTAACATTGATTCAGCAGCTTCTACTTTCCCATACTTAGTGTTTATGTTCTATCAACTTGTAATTTGTTATATCATCACCATCAACACAATACCGTGTATTTTGGAAAATTTATTGAGCAACATATTGGTTACCTCAAGCTGCCACAACAGAACCACAAACTGGGTGGCTTAAACACAGAAATTCACTTTTTCATGGTTTTGGAGGCTAGAAGTCCAAGATCAAGGTGTTATAAGGTTTGGTTTTTGGTGAGACATCTCTTCTAGTCTTATTGATGGCCATCTTCTTGATTTTTCCTCATATATGGTCTCTAGTCTGTGAAAGCAGAGAGAGGGAGTGAACTCTTGTATCTCTTCTTCTTGTAGGAACCCTATTCCCACTGAATAAGGATTTTACCTTTATAACTTCATTGAATTGTAATTACCTCCTCAAAGACCTATCTCCAAATATAGTCATGATAGGGTTAGAGTTAAAATATATGAATTGCGGGGGTGAGGGGACATAATTGAGTCTCTTATAAGCACCTAGTATGGGACCAACTTTATGCTAGGCACTAATATATAGTGGTGAATAAGTCAGTCACTATTTTTCCCTTCATGGAACTTCCAGTTTAACTAAGTGGGTACACAGTAAACAGATAACTGCATGAATATTTCATTTCTATTCTATGGAGTACATCTTAGGGAAAGAATAGATTATATGCAAAAACCAAAGATAGCATTTCTCCAGAAACTTTGGGTTTAATGTTAAGGTTACCAAGAATAATACTATGAAAAACTTCCTAATTTCAAGTCTTGGAACAGATTATACGTGGTGGACAAAGAAAGATAATGAGCTGCAAAAATGGAAATTTAGAGGTTTTTTTTTTTTTTTCCTTTTTAAAGAATAATGCTGTGTTTCCATCTCACACTGGGAAGTGCTAAATTTAATATAAAAATTCATGAGTGAAGGGGTTCCTTTTATAATAATTGTTATGGCCAAAGGAACAGATGTTAGAGTGCTTTCTTCTTAATTATTTCAAGCCAATCATTCAGTTACCAAAATCCACTCTTTGCTGTGACAAACCATGTGAAAGAAGATGGGAACAATTGCCTAGGTGTTTTAGGCTGTTAAGCAATCTGGATGTTTCCACTTCCCCAAACATCTCCAAATGATCAGTCTTTCCCACATATTGGAAGCATAGCTTTTGTTTTGTTTTGTTTTAAGATTTATTTGTTTATGGGGGGTGCAGAGGTAGAGAGAAAATCTCTCTGGGGATAGACTCCCTGCTGAGGACAGAGCCTCAAGTGGCTCAATTCTGTGACCCTGAGATCGTGACCTGAGCCAAAATCAAGAGTGAAACGCCCAACCAACTGAGCCTCCCAGGTGTCTCCAGAACCATAGTTTTTTCGTGATTATTATTTTTTCCTATTAGGTACATTTCCTAACTCTTCTTTTTGTGTGCTTTGACTAAGTCCATAATCACGAACTGGACTTGAACTTTGTATGTAGTCACAAGCTATGCCAGGCCCATTTGAATGCATTTGTATTGCTCAGCTGGTCTTGCATTCCCAGAGGTCCTGCAGGGCCAGGACCCAGAAACACTGATAAAACAGTTCTATTATGTTATGCTCAGAGGTCCCTTGGAAAATATAGCTGCAATTTTTCCAAATCTGGGAAGACTAGTTAGTAGAGTGTAACTCCCTGATGTAAATTTCCAGGTTGGCTATTGTTCAAAACAGCAAAGATTGAGATCTCCATCCCAATTTTACCCTCTGACAATTATCTCAGATTTGATATTGAACCAGAATCACAAAGGAAAAACTGAGGAGGAGGTCACAGAAGAAGGTTCTCAACTGAAAACAAGTAACAAAAGAACTAGAAGAGAGGAATGGGGAGGTAAGGAGGGAGAATTCCTGAAGAAAACATTAAAACGAAGCATCTGTGCTGTGATGGGTTAGGTCATTAGGGCTCCATTACTGTGTTGGCTCCAATGCCACACCTGTAACCTGTTTCCTCATAATCTCACTCTCTCTGCATTACTCTCCTGACACCTGAACATCATTCTCATTTATTTTACATGGTGTACATTTCCATTTCTTAAAAATATTGAATAGTTAATCTATCATAAGTGATAAAATCAGACAAGAATAGAGACTATTACAGCATGCCAAATACTCAATTCTGCTAGATCTTGTTATCAGGCCAGATCTTCATCAGATCTATTTATTTTAACTGAAGACACTAAGTATTTCAGGTGAAAAAGAAAGCTTCCTACGCACCTCTTCCCTCTCTTTTTTCTCCGTATCCCTAACATGAGTAATTATGATTGTGGATTTAGTATTTATTAGCCATATTATTGTGCTTTTGCCACAGACTTAGATATCCATAAATATTACATAATATTGCTTTGCAGATTTTAAAACTTTATATAGATGGTATCACTCCATATATATATCACTCCACAGATATACTTCTAAATATACTTCAGTACATTTTTCAGTATTCCTCTTGATAAAAATTCAGGCTGTTAGAAATTTTTTGTCATAATGGACTTCAATACCCAACCTGATCTTTCCCTCCCATACATTTGCCAGCGTATCTCTTGAGTGTATGTCTAGGACAGTATATTAGGCTTTCTTTAGGCTACCACAACAGATTATCACAAACTTGGTGACTTAAAACAGAATTTTTTCTCTTATAGTTCTGTAGTTCAGAAGCCCAAAATCAAAGGTGTCAGTCACTTCCCCCAGAAGCTCTAGTGGATGTTTCATTTCTTGCTTCTTCTAGCTTCTCGTGGCTGTTGGCACTCCTTGGCCTGTAGCTGCTCACTCCAATCTCTGCCTCTGACATATGGCCTTCTTCTCTGTGTCTCTACTCTTCTGTGTCTTCTCTTCTTATAGGGACATTTGTCATTAAATGCACTTGGATAAGCCAGGGTGATTTGATTTTGAGATCCTTAAATTACATATGCAAAAGTGCTTTTCCTAAATAAAGTCACATTCACAGGTTTCAGGTAAACAAATCTTTTGGGGGCTACCATTCAACCTACTACAGTTTCCAATCTCAGTACGATTGACATTTTAAGCCAGATAATTCTTTAGGGGTAAGAATGACCTGTGCATTGTAGGATGGTTAGCAGTATTCCTAGCCTCTGCTCATTAAATTGCAGTAGTATCCCTCGCCTCCTCCTTTCCTGCCCTTGCAACTCCACAAATGACAAGAAAAATGTCTCTAGACATTGCCAAATCTCTTCTGGGGAGGGAAGAACCCCTCTTCTGGCCTAGAGGAAGGTTGTTGGGTTGTAGGGTCTGAGCATTTTCAATTTTATTAGATGTTGTCAGTAGTTATCCAAAGTCAGTGTAGCAATTTAAACTCTTATCAACAGTATGTGGCAGTTCCCATAGCTCTGTAGTATTACCATAGCTCTGCAGTATTACTCTGCAGTATTGTAACTTTTTCTGTCAACTTGATGCTATCTCATTGTTTTAATTTACATCTCCCTACTTCTAGTGTAGTTGAAAATCTTTTATCTCTTGTCCATTTGGGTTTCTTGGTCTGTGAATTTCCTCTTCATACATTGTCCATCCTTCCCTTTTATCCTTTTCTTTTTGAATTATAGAAGCTCTTTATATATTCTGGAAACTAGTCCTTTTTCATTTATGTCCAATATTGATGTCTTCTTATCTGTCTTTCATTTTGTTTATGATATCCTTTGTGGTACCAAACTTCTAAATTGTAATGTCAATTTATCAATTCTTTTTTATCGTTTATGCTCTTTGGATCGTTCAGTGTATCATTCAAGTATGAGAAGGTAGTCATGCTGGTTGAGCAAAAGACTATAAAGACTTAACATGTCTGAAAGAATTTAGTGCTGTGGGAGGTGTGATATTTTCGAAAGGCACAGAACTTTAAGTGTGGAGAGTAGTCCCAGGCAGCTTTAGCAGCAACTGTGTGTTTTGGAGAAATAACTTAACTGCTTTTTCTTTCCAAATTCTTTCTAAAGGGGAAGATGATTTGGGTCTCTATAAGACCCTAGTCCATTTAAAAATTTTATACACTTATGGGTTTTCTTAGGGGTTCATCTTATATCTCAGCCATAGAAAAAATCTCAACAACTTTCTAAGTTATTGGTAAAATTTCTTGGACTGTGATAAAGAAAAACACACAAAAAAGGAAACCTATAAGGATTATATAAATCAAGGATAAAATGTCAGCCTAGAGCACACACTTTATCTTTTACTTTTAGATATCTTGGGACGAAGGCTCAGCATGAACCCAACTGATATATTCTGTGATATCAAAATACATCAAGTATAAAGGATGCATGTAATTTTAGCACAGATATTTAAATTGCATTATTTTCCCTTGAAATTCTTAAAATTGTCACTTTTGGTTAGCTTAGTGATAACTATTTGGGCACATTTCTGAAGAGTCTATATTCTTCCTTCTCAGGAACACATCACAGAACTTGATTTCAGTTTAACTGATGCTGTGAGTTTTCTTTCAAGCTAGATCTTGCCATGCATGATGTTGTCTTCAGCCAATTTAGGGATCACTTGAGATCCCTGCAAATATCATACAGTCATAACTGCAAATAAACTCTTGGACTTTTCTATGGTTAAAATCTTTCCTGTTTGGAAAATTCAGTTTAATATTGATGCTTACTCCTCTTTTCATTTTTTAGCACACCACACCTTCCCCTACCAGAGTAGGTTTTCACTCATTTCAGTCATAACAATAGTCATTATAGGTTTTACTTTATATTCATTTTTAGATTACTTTAAGCCAATAAAACTGCAGGTATTAAAATTCTATAAAAATTACTATTAGGTCATAGAATGTCAAATTGTTGGGTTTAGTTTAAGCACTGGTTAAAGCAGGGGAGCTTTTTTTTGTGCAGTGGTGGGTGTGAACTGAGACCCTCAACTTTTGATCAGTCAGCAGTGACATATGTCAATTTCTCTCTACTTAGGTTGGGAGTTTGACTTCATATCACATTAAACAGAGGTGACACTTCTGGCCTACAGTGTGACAGATGACCTTTCCGGAGATCATGGCACCTAATAGATCATTTATCATGAACAAATCTGACACATGACCAAATTCCTCAAGCATTAGGAAAACATCATGCAAGTCAATGCCATGTTGAAACTTGCTGTCATTTCCAATAATATCCACAACTGCCTTGGCAGCTCTGAGAATTGTTGTCAATGATGACGAGGACAGAGAGTCAACCCACATTCCCGTAAAATTTATCTCAGGGGAAGAGAATGATATCTAGAGGAGAAATTAAGCAATACCAGGAGAGCATTTTCCTTTTCTCTTAACCTTACAATGCAATTGTTAAACTTTTGTTTGTATAACTGGAGATTCTAGCTAGCAAATAAAGTGAGTTACTAGTATTTGAAATATGTTTAGTCAGCCTGTGTTGAGTGAACAAACAGCAAGACTCACTGCTCATTCCTGTGACTGTGTACAGCAACAGACATGTTAGGCATTGATTCAGTCACTTATTTATCCAATTAACAAATAGTTATTGGTTGCCAACATTGGGCCAAGGTCTGCACTACGCATTGAGGATTTAATGGTGAGCCCAGACACTGTCTTGTTCTCATAGGATAGACAATCAAACTATTGTATAGAGAACTACTACTTTAAAAATGCCACAAAGAAATTTGAAATTGCCATAATGCTAAGTGTTATAAAAGAGTGGGGCATGGTGTTTTAAGGCTTGAGAAGGTAGGTCAGGGAATGTTTCCCTGAGGAGGTAATGGTTAGGTTGTGAGCTAAGAGATGGGTAGAAGTTAAATACAATAAGAGAGAAATGAAACAATCCAGGCAGGGAACAGTGTGTACCAAGGTCCTGTGAGGAGAGAGAGGTGGGGGCTTTCTCAGGCTGGGGGAAGAGCAATGTGGTGTGTTACCACATGAAGCTGGAGAGGTACTGAGGAGCCAGACCTGGCAGAGCCATGCATCATGTAGTCAGGTGTTTTGCTTTTACACCTAAAAAAAAGATGTCATTAAAGAATTTAAACAGAAAAATGACTTGATCACATTTGAGTTCCAAAAAGATCATTCTGCTGTGTGAAGAGTGGAGATTGGTGGGGTCAAAGCAAGTGAGGATGAACTAGTTACCAGAGTGTTCTAATAGTTCTGATAAGGTGACAGTCTGTGAATTAGAGTGGTATGGGGTGGGGGTGGTGGAGATAGTAAGAAGTGGATGAATTCATGAGATATTTGGAAAGAAATAGGACTTCGTAGTGGATTTAATAGGTTGCTGTTAAAAATGACCAATACTTGGGGCACCTGGGTGGCTCAGTGGGTTAAAGCCTCTGCCTTCAGCTCAGGTCATGATCCCAGGGTCCTGGGATCGAGCCCCGCATTGGTCTCTCTGCTCAGTGGGGAGCCTGCTTCCTCCTCTCTCTCTCTGCCTGCCTTTCTACCTACGTGTGATCTCTGTCTGTCAAATAAATAAATAAAGAATCTTTTAAAAAATTACCAATACCCATGTTTCTAGCCTGCATAATTGAATGCCTGGTGATATCATTTATAGGATTTAGGACCACTGACAAAGGACCATCTTTGGGGAGGAAAGTTAGGAGTTTGATTTAAGGCTGAAGTTTTCTCTTCAGCACTTGAGTACGTGGATCTAGAATTTAGAAGTGTAGTCTAGACCAGAAATACAAGGCATAAAATTGGAAGTCATCTGTGTACAAGTGGATGGTAATTGAAGGTAAATTACTGTGGTAGATAGAATAATGGCCTTCCAGAGATATCCATGTCCTAATTCCCCAAACCTGTGAATATGCCATCTTACATGGCAAAGGGGAATTAATATAGCAAATGGAATTAAGGTAGTTATTTAGCTGACTGCATAATAGGAGAGTACCCTAGATTATTCAGGTGATTCCAATGCAATCTCAGGGGTCATTCAGTGTTGAAGAGAGTGGCAGAAGAATCAGTCTCAGAGTAGCATGATGTGAGAAATACTTGACCAATCACCACTAGCTTTTACAATGGAAGGATCCTCTTATCAAGGAACAGGAGAAGCTCTAGAAGCTGGAAAGTCAAGAGAACAGATTTTCCTCTTGAGTCTCTAAGAAGAAACACAGCCCTGGTGAAACTTGGATTTTAGTCCAGTAAGATAATAAAATTGTAAGATAATACATTTATGTTGTTTTAAGCCACTAAGTCTGTGGTAATTTGTTACATGAGCAATAGGAGATGAGTAACTTGAGAAAAGTTAAAGAGAGGGCCTAAAAATGAATCTTGGAACCCTAATATGTAAGAGCCACATAAAAAGGATAAACTTAAAAAATAAGATGGAGAAGAAAGAGAATAGGAAAATCATGAGGATTTAGGGTAAGGGAAGGAAGAGGAAAGTATCTTCCAAGGCAGTGATCAAACAGGATGAGATGTATTTGTAGGTCTGGGTGAGAGTAGCTCACTGGCAACTTGAGTGACAGTTGTTTTCTTCTGATGAAGGGAGCAGAGTCCAGATTGGGGTGGCGTCTGGTGTAGGTGGGAGGTGAAAAAAACAAAGATAAAGACTATGGACAACTCTTTGAAGAGGTTGACGTGTGCAATGAGAGAAAAAAAAAATGTTAACTTGGAATAATGTTATTGAACCTTGGCACTGTTGACATTTTAGACCAGATAATTCTGTCTTAAGGACTATCTTTTGCATCATGGGATGTTCAGCAACATCCCTGGTCTCTATCCACTAGATGTCATTAGCTGTCTCTTACTTCAGTTATGACAAAAAAAAAAAAAAAATGTCTCTAGACGTTGTTGAATGTTCCCTAGGGGCAAAATGCCCCTGACTGAGAAGCACTGTTCTGTATAGAATATATAGAATCCTCTGAATTTGTTTTTGTCTAAGTACATCAAACTTATTTCTCCAAAGCTAACAAGGCCAACAAATGAATGGAATGTTATTTGATTGGATATTTTAAAACTCATCTATCTAGATGTACCTGATTTTGGGGGGGGGGGTTACTTAGCACCAAATTAATGCAAAGTGATTTTGTACAAATGGTATTGTGCAAGTCCTCATATAAGAATCTGAAAAGGTGAGCCTAGGATGTATTCCAGGTATGTTCATATCTTGTTATCTTGTTCTCATTCTACCTATACCATTTAATCTAGATGGGTCATCAACAAGTAATTAAACAACATGGTTCCAAAAAGTTGCCCTTAACCCAGTATCATCTTCCTACAGGATTCTAATAGCACTAGCTAAAATCTCAAAGCAGGTGCTCCTCAAATTATGCCTAAAATTTTCACACTGTAAAAAATAAAGATGACCAAGTATCTGGATGCTAACATGGTTGATGTAACATTTCAGAAACTTAATGGGAAATGCAGTATAAATTTTGTTTCTGAGTTTGGAAGAAAAGGATTTTTTTTTTTTTTTGATTGGTACATATCTTGACTCTCAGAAATATGAAGACTATTTCTCTTACCATTATTCTCAAGATCTTCCTTGGTGGATAGACTCTGTGGATATGCCTCAAATGCTGAATTACGTGGAAACTGATTTATTTTATTGCTTTAATAATGCACTGTGTAGTTTGGGGAAAAGGATATGAAGAAGGTCTTGTGAAGTAAATTGAAAGCAAACTTTCATGCTTGATCACACATGTAAAAGTGGGAATAATTCAATATGAGACATATGCTTTATTAGAGGTCAATGTTCCTATCATGGTTATTACATTTTTTTAGCATTTTAATAAGAGCACTTTCCTCCCAACACAGTTTTTCCATCTTTCTGTTGCTGCTTTAAAGTTATAGTTTATGCAGGACATTATGCTAAGTGAAATAAGCTAGGCACGGAAAGACACATACTGCATGATAACACGTAAGTGTGGAATCTAAGAAAACTAAACTCATAGGAGAAAAGAGTAGAATTATGGTTGTCAGGGATTTGGGGTGGGGGAAAGGAGGAGGTCAGAGTTCTAGGGGTACAAAGTTTCAGTTATGCAAGATGAATAGATTCAGCTAGCAATGATTACTAACAATGAAGACAAAATAAAGGTCTACTTTGGTGTAACTTCCTCCAAATTTTACTCCTTTCTGGGGTGGGGGGAAATACTATCAGTTTGGGGTTTATTTTTCTGAAACTTTTTCAATTCATTTAATAAATATGGATAACTATTAAACTATGTAGATTTGCTTAGTGCATATAGTTCCTTACTATAGGAACATATTGTAGAATATGTATTAATTAGATCCTTTTTTAATGACACATTATGTCTTGAATATCTTATGTGATCTCACATAGTTTCCTCTTATTTGATATTATCACATAGTATTGATATAACATATTTAGTTTTTCTATTGATGGATATTTTGGTTTTATTATTTAATTTATTATTTTTCTTTTATTATTATTTATTATTAATTTCTTATTTATTGACAATTTATTAATTTTTTTGCATTGTTAATTAAAACATAAATAAAAAATAATTTTTTTACACTGGAAGCAATGTTGCAGTGGACACCCTTGTGTACATTTCTTGTGTGTATAAAAATATCTTTGGTATTGAGAGCATCAGATGGAATTGTTGGGTCAAAGAGTAGACATTTAAAAAATACATTTTGGAAGTTCCAAAAGGATGATGAATTTTGTAAAATATTTTGTGATTAAGGATAAGCAGATATATTAAAAATAAAAATAAGGGAACTTGGATACATTTGGAAAGTGGATTCTGAGATTGAGCAAGAATTTGAACTTTTTAAAATACTTTTTTAAAAGATTTTATTTATTTGAGAGAGAGAGATAGAGATTGAGAGAATGAGTGGGAGGAGGGGTAAAGGGGGAAGCAGGCTCTCTGATGAGCAGAGAGCCCAATGTGGGCCTCCACCCCAGAACTCTAGGATCATGATCCAAGCCGAAGGCAGACACTTAACCAAGCCACGCAGGTGCCCTTAATATACTCTTTTAGATTTGCAGCAAAATTGAGAAAAAAGAATAGAGAGTTCCCTATATATTCCTTGTCCCCACTCATGCATAATATTCCCCACCAAAGTGATAACATTCATTACAACAGATGAAATTGAAGTGACACATCATTATCACCTGAAGTCATTTACATTAGGTTTCCCTCTTGGTCTTGTAAGGGTTTTAACAAATGTGGAGTCTGAGAAACAAACTGAGGGTTTTGGAGGGGGTGGGGAGGTTGGGTGAGCCCGGTGGTGGGTATTAAGGAGGGCACATATTGCTTGGAGAACTGGGTGTGGTGCCTAAACAATGAATTATGGATCACTGACAAAAATTAAATTAAAAAACAAAACAAAACAAATGTGCAATAACGTATGTCCACTATTTTAGTACCATACATAAGTTTCCCTGTACTAAAAATCTTCTGTCTGCCAACTATTTATTCATCTTCACCCCCAAACTGTTGGCAACCCCTGATTTTTTTACTCTTTCCATGGTTTTGCCTTTTCAGAATGTTATATAGTGGGAATTGTACAATATATGATCTTTTTAGGTTGTCTTCTTTCACTTGGTATTACACGTTTAATATTTGTCCATGTCTTTGTGGCTTGATAGCTCATTTCTTTTTTTCAGTAAACATCTCATTATCTGGATGTACCACATTTTATTTACCCATTCACCTAGAGCATAACATCTTGGTTGCTTCCAAATTTCACCAGTTATAAATAAAGCTGCCATAAACATTGTGTATGGATGATTTTGTGGACCAAGTGGTATTAACCACTTGGGTTAATACCAAGGAACATTGTTGCTGGATCATATAGTAAGAGTATATTTAGTTTTGCAAGAAACTTCCAAATTGTCTTCCAAAGTGGATGTACTATTTTGCATTCTCCTCAGCAATGAATGAGAGTTCCTGCTGCTCCACATCCTATCCAGCATTTAGTGTTATCACTGTTTTGGATTCTTGCCATTCTAATAGATGTCTAGTGGTAACTCATTGTTTCAATTTGCAATACTCTAATGACATATTATGTTGGGCGTATTTTTATACGCCTGTTTGCCATCAGCAAATCTTCTTTAATGAGGTGTCTAGATCTTTGGCTGATTTTAAACTGGGTTGTTCATTTTCTCATTGTTGAGTTTTAAGAATTCTTTATATATTTTGGTTAACAGCCCTTTATCAGAAAGGTTTTTTGCAAACAATTTTTCTCTCAGTCTGTGTCCTCTTTTCTCATTCTTTTGAGTGTTTAAACTTCTCAAAATAGTATCTAGCTAATTTGAAAGTCTATTAAAGATTTAAGATGAAATGTAATCCACATCCTTTTAGGATATCAATACTGAATTTACCAGAAATGTTAGGAGATGTGGACTTGTCTAAGCCCTCTGCCACCTTCCTGGGCCATTTAAATGCTTTTCCCATGGTGACATGAAGTGACTTTCTTCCATTTGCAAAAGAATTGCAACATAAGACCATGGATTTAGTTCAAGAATACCAAATTTGTGAGACCTGAGGTGATTTAATCCTTAGCAAAATGTGCTCAGCTTTTCATTTAAGAAAAATAATTAAAACAAACCAGGGGTGTTCATACTTGTATCTGCTGGATTTAGAAGTTTCCCTGTGGGAGAAAATTATGCTTTAATGAAGAATTAGTTTAAGCTAGGTGGATTAAGTTGATAAAATTCATCTCCATAGTAATTTATCAAGGGAAAAATTAAGATGTTGGCCACAGTTGCTAATAATTTGGTCTGAGCTGAAGATTTGTGTGAATACCTCTGGGAAGGGGTACATGCTTTCCATTTGATCTTTTAGCCACGAAGGACCAAAATTGCGCATAGTGGGTCCTCAGAAGTGCTTTTGCCTATGAGTTACATTTCAGTGTGAATGAGCTGATCTCATAATTCTTTTCAAATGTTTAATGACTATATATTTTTCTACAATTGTTTTTCTACATCTCTTACATTCTAAGAACTAGTCTAAGGTTTGAGGGAAACATGAGGTTGCATAACATGATTTTTAGCCTTAAGGAGTTTTACAGATGAATAGAAGAAGGACAAATGTATGGAACCCCTAAGACCCAGAAGTTGGTCTATTTTCCTGGATGATTTGAGAGAAAAATATTTACAGTTTTTTAAAAAAAATTCCTAATGTACAATTTGCCGTCTAAATAATGTTATTTGATTTACAGAAACTGTGAACTCTGATGGTTAATTTTATGAGTCAACCTGACTGGGTCATGGGGTTGCAGGTATTTGGTTAAACATTTCTGGGTGTCTCTAAGGAAGACTCCAGATGAAATTAGCATTTGAATCACTAGACTAAAACAGTTTGCTCTCTCCAATGAAGGTAGGTCTTATCCAATTCCTTGAGGGTCTGAATAGAACAAACAGGTGGAGGAAGGGATAATTTGCTCTTTCTGCCTGACTTTGTTAGCTGGGACATCAGTTTTCTCCTACCCTTGCACTAGGACTTACACCACTATGCTCCTGTTTCTCAGGTCTTTGGACTCAGACTGGAGATGCAGATAGATACATACATACATTTTTGTGTATATATATATGTATGTATACATATATATATATAATTTTAAAATATATAATAAATGTACAAAAATACAGGATACACACACAGAGACACATATACATATGTATCTATACATATACATATGTATATATACACGGACACATACATTCGGTATATTTATTTTATTTCTCTGGTAAACCCTGACTAATTCAGGAACCAAACACTTAAATCTAAAGAACAATTTATTTTTTTTTTAAATTTGGAGAAAAAAGATAAACTTTGCATTCATAGTCCCATGCTGCTAATAAAAATGATAAATATTTCCCTGTTTCTTACCCCCCAAAAGTATCATTTTGTCTGGATATAACAGATTGGACATTGGACAAATATCAATCAGATTGTATTTAGCAGCACATGCCAGGTCAATTTATTTTAACATGCATAAGTCCTATTTGTTAGTAATAACTATGTCAGGGAAGAACTGTAGGAAAAATCAATATTCCTGTTGAGATTTTTCAAGAGTACTTAATGATTTTATGCATCTACTATATAGAAATGAAGGAGGCTCAATTAAAACCTGTAGCAGAATAAGCAAACACTGCCCAAAAAAGTAAAAAAAAAAAATCTATATCAAAACCTTACAAAATGACTAGCAGATTAAGTTTATTTGCAGTGGACAGGTAGGTAATAGTTGTTGGAAAGTTACAGACTTGATCATGGTAAGACTGTGCCTTGGTTTCCTCATTTTAAAATTATGATAATGAAGTACCTACCTCTCAGGATTGTGGTAAAGAATCAATGAAGTAATCTAGGTAAAACTCTTAAAACAACACTTGGCATAGAGTAAATTCCAGACTCATTTAAAAAAATAAAATCTAAGGTGCCTGGGTGGCTCAGTTGGTTAAGCGACTGCCTTCAGCTCAGGTCATGATCCTGGAGTCCTGGAATTGAGTCCCACATCAGGCTCCCTGCTCAGCAGGGGTTCTGCTTTTCCCTCTGACCCTCTCCCCTCTCATGTTCTCTCTCTCAAGTAAATAAATAAAATCTTAAAAGTAAAATAAAATAAAATCTAGTAGTGCTTCAGAGACCATCTTACAGAGATGACAGCTCTGAATTTCATTCCCAGACTTCTCTTTTGGTGACATTCACTTATTGAAAACAGAAGCCTTTAAGAGTAAACATGTCCTGATTGAACCTATTTAGCACTCCTACCCCACTTCTCAATAACTAGAGTTCCTTAAAAATAGCTCAAAAACTTCGTGATGTTGGGGGAAGGTAAAGGGGAATTGTACAGGTCTATGGCAGGCTGGTAGAGAAGACCATTTGGAAGGATAAATCTTTGAACAGGCCCAGAGTTTATCAAAGCATGAGTACTTGTTGGTTTTCAGAGTAACTCCTGGGAAGTGCTGTTGAAATGGAGAGCTAAGCTGAGAGTTCTATCTTCCTCCAGTCCCTGAGAGATGCTGTATGGCTGAGCGTCCCTAGAAGCTTTTCCCATGGGCTGAGCATCCTGGGAGAAAGGCCTAGGCAGCTGGCCAATGGTCTAGGTGCTAGAATCCATCCTATAAGGAGTGTTGTTTAGGATCACAGGTGTCACCTGATCTGACTTCA
This sequence comes from Lontra canadensis, assembly GCF_010015895.1. NCBI lineage: Eukaryota > Metazoa > Chordata > Mammalia > Carnivora > Mustelidae > Lontra > Lontra canadensis. The sequence goes on from NW_022630999.1 coordinate 20,734,743, forward strand.
TCTTCTAGAGGACACTGAGGCCTTTGTTGGTGAGTCAATTTCCTCAAAGTCACCAAACAGAGAGTGTGGCAGAGCTGAGACTGAATCTGGGTCTCCTGATTCTACATTGTGTGCTCATAGGTTTATCTGTGAAAGAAAGAGGAGGAAAGAGGCTGCAAAACAAAAGATTACTGGAGTTGCATTTGGATTGACTTATTTCCCCAGGTGCATTATACTAAAATTTTATATAAATGATACAGTGATGCCTATCATTTATTAAATGCTTACTATATGATTAGTTCTTCTTGTGTATAACTCATTTAATCTTTACAGTGACACGATAAAGTAGGCTCTCTATGTTATCCTCACTTTATAGAGGGAATTGAGGCATGAATATGTTCAGCAAATTGTCCAGTATTATGCTGCTAATAAATGACAGAGACAAGACTAGAATAACGGTTATTGGCAAGTCATATTTCAGATGACAGTGAGGCCATTAAAAAGACGCTTGGGGAGACCCCTGGGCACTTCTCCACTCTGGGCTTTAGGTTATGTATTTTTAAAGTGCAACAAATAATCTTTAAAATCCATGCATGAATTATTGTTTTATACATTTGGCCTCTGACTTGCAGTGGTTTGACATAGAATTTTTTGACCTTATGATGGTGTAAAAATAATATACATTCAGTGGAAGCTGTACTTAGAATTTTGAATTTGGCTCTTTTCCTGGACTAGTGGAGTGCCATACAAGATTCTCTCATGATGTTGGGCAGGGGCAGCAAGTTTCAGATCCCAGTCAGCCATGTGATCACAAGGCTAAGCATCAATACACTTAAAATAATTCTGTACTTATACAGCCATTTTGTTTTTCACTTTCAGAATTCAATTACCTGAGATAATCAACACAAAATGGGCTTTGTGTTACATGATTTTGCCCAACTCTATGTTAATGTAAGTGCAAATTCCAAACAAATTCAAAGGGGTTAGGCCAAGCTATGATGTTTGTTGTGTTAGGTGTATATTGGATGAATTTTTGACTTAAGATAGTTTCAACTTACAGTGGGTTTATCAGGACATAACACCATCATAATAAGTCAAAGAAGGTCTATAATTTATCATGTTTTGACTGTACATATGGTTTTTTTTAACTATTTATACTCTAAAGTTTGAAAACAAGTATGCATGGTTTCAAGTTTCTGATAAAATGAGGGTTAAATGATGTGGTAGCTAATGCTAAAAGCTCTTGCTGATTCATTCTGGGATGGTTGTATGCCTCCCAAGACCACCCTTTTAGGTCTCCTTCCACTCCATTATTTCCGCTTTGATGGAAAGCGGAATTTACCATGTTCCTGCTTAAGTGTCTTGGTACCTCTATTTTTTCTAGATTAAATGAGGTTTTAACAAGGCTTATGGGGTGATTCTTTGTCATTAAAATAACAAATGGATTGAAAACAGCCTTCTGTCTCTTTGGAATCCATCACTATTAGTGGACTATAATCCAGCTGGTGACAGAACAACAGAGAGCGAGATGACAATCAAAAAGTGGGAAAAATGTAAAATTTCCTGTGATTTGTCAGTGAGGATAGAGATGCTCAAAAGTTTTAGAAAGTAAGTTTGAATTCATGGATGCCTAGTTTGACTTTCTAGAACAGATCCTTACAAATGTAAAGTGAGATTAGGTCAGGGACAAAGGCTGTCTTGAAAAATATTCCAAGCTTGATGTTTCTGACTGTATCAGTGGTGAATGTTTATTCTTTTAGAGCTCTAAACTATGGAAATAAGTTGAATAAGAATTTAAAATTTTAGAACTAAGTGGGTTTTAAACCTCAGGAAAAAAAAATGTGAGTTAAATCAGAACATGGCTATCCCCTAGGCAGAGATGTTAATCTGCTACTAGGATTTCTGTTTCAAGGCTATGGAGTTGTCTAGGTAGGCAGGAACTGGAATCTTAGGTCCAAGGGGGCCTAAGATTCCTCTGCCTGAAGCAGGTCCTCACTAGGGGCAGAAAGATCAATACCAAAGCAAGAGAACAATTCTACTTCCTGTTTCTGATCTTAGCTATGAAAATAAATTTGGAGGTTGAGATTGATACAACCGTGAGAAAATGATTGTGTTAGGTGGATGATGTGTCTTTCAACAAACTAGCAATTGAAACTTTTAAAATTAATGACTACACTAAAGATGTTGAATTCAGGTCAATTTAGGGCACTAATGAAAGACAACAACAGAGACCACAGGAAGTGATAGAGTAGCTGCCAAGAATTGAGATGGAAGTTAATCTAAGTAAGTTATATAGAGAAATGGATTAGCTACTCCTCTCAGAGTGCACACAGAAGACCCTCAAACTCCAGAAACTTTACATTTCTTTCTCACCCTCACCTTTCCAGCCACTAGTTACATGATCTGGGCTAGCATCTTCTCTTAAGGGGCTTCAGATTGTTCATCTGTAACATGGGGCATTTGCCTAACTCATCATTTAGATTTCTTTCACTTCTTATATTCCATACTTTTAGGTTTGTTTGCATGTCTTATGTTTGGTGGTAGAAATAGGAGCAATAATATAATTTTCAGGAAATGGAATCTTCTCCAACCACTCAAAATCAGTGTTCTCGCTCATTCCTTGATTCCAGAATGTCTGTGATTGATATCCTTTATTTGACAGCTATCCATATTCTGAACAGTTGTTGTTAGCGCCTTGAAGGGAAGGAATTATGCCTTATTCCATTTCACATCTTGAATGTTAGCATGATAATTGTGTGTGGTTAGTACCTACCACCACCAATACTAACATCAACAATAATAAATAATAACATCAAAGGGAAAACTTACTATTTATTTAGTGTTGACTATGTGGTAGGCAGTATGCATGGCACATCATATACATCATCTTAGTTAGGCCTCATGAGATGAGAAACAGAAAGATCAGGGAACTTGCCCAAGGTCACATAGCTAGTAAGTGGCAGAACTAAGATTTGACATGTAACCCAAGTCTCTATGTCTCCAAGGCAATGATCTTACCTACCACAGTATGCTGTCTTTCTTGAAAATTTCTTAAATAACTAGTAATAGCTCATCCTTAATGCTTCCTATTAGAAATCTTAGAGACTGGGTTTGGCCATCAAATTTACGGATTTTTTTTTTTTTTTTTTTTGATGGTGCTGCCAAGACATTTCAAGTTGGAGATGATAGTAGTAGGTTTATTCTGGAATGAATATTTAGTATATGTATTTGTGGGTACTTTTAAAAAGTTTTACAACTTTTTTTTTTACTTACATGAAAAAACTTCAACTAGATTAAGAAAAGGAATTGATTAGCTCATTTTATAGAAAAATCTGGGGGAGGTCTAGTTTCAGGCAATGCTGGATCCAAGTGACTTAGTTATGACATTTCTTGCTTGATCTTTAAATCCGTTGATTTTGCTTTTCTTGCTTGTTCCCAGAAGGCTCAATCCCCGTGGCAGAGAAGATTGCTCTAAGAGCTCCAAGTTTTCAGAATTTATATGATTCATGATTCTAGCAGAAAAGAAATATCATTCCTCATAATCTGGCAAAAATCCTAGGTAGGATATCACCTGAACTAGCTTTCCCATCTCTGACCAACTGATGTGTCTGGAGAATGAAACACTCCAATTGGTAAGGCCTAGGTACTCACACCTCTTCTACAAGTTAGGAGGCTGGTGAGTCTGGATGAGCCTCAGTCAAACCATGTGAAATGAGCAAAAGTAGAATGAAAGTGGAGGTGGGGATGGATAATTCTCAAAATCGAAGGATAATACAGATAAACAACATAGCCTGCCACAAAATCTCCAGCTTTTTATTGTTTTAACAAATGGTGTTTTTTTTTTTTTTAGGTTATTGTAAAAAGCAGAGGGCTGATATAGAGAGCAACTTAATCCCTGTCCCTTTTTTTTGTCTCTGACTAGTTGTGGAGCCGTCAAAAAGTCATTTATCCTCTTTTATTTTAGTTCCTTTATCTGTAAAATTGTGAAGTAGAATGATTTGATTTTCTTGAACCTTTCCAGTTCTGGCATTCTGTTTCTGAATATTAGTGATGATTATCATGTCCTCTGAGTAACAAAAGTCAGTTTCTGGTTTTAATACAGATTGGTGATTATTTCATACTTTCTTTAAAAACTCTAGTTAGTACCTATAGTAAGGTAATACATCCTTCTCAATCCTGACATCTATGAAGCACCCCACTGAAGACATTGTATCTTTCATGGTGAGCTGGTCTGTAAATATGGTGCAAAGAATGTATTCTTAGTTTTCTGTGCATTAATAACTTTTTGTGTTATAATATTTTGTGTTATAATAACTCTGTGTTATGTGAGCTCCACGGGGACTGCAATCGTGTCTGTCTTGTTCAGTGTTGAACCTCCAGTGTCTAGCTCAGTCCTCAATATATAACAGATGCTTACAAAATATTCATTGAAAGGCTAAAGTAAAAAAACTATAAAATTTCTCAAGACTCATATATTATAGAGTCTTTCTGAGAATGAGTGGCTGTATATAACTCAATATTTTATATGAAAATAAAACAAGTTGTAAATGGCAGCAATGAGGTTTGAAGCCAGTTGGCCTAAGTTTATGACTCAAGTTTTAGTAGCTATATCACGTTGCCTGTGAAGGGACCTCAAAGATCAAAGTCCAGTGCTTTCTGGTTCTCATGATTGGTTTCCTTTCTAATGCTCTAGACTGAGTCCGCTATTGGAAAACAAATAACAATATTCTACATCTTTTAATTTATTTCTATTAGTTTTGGCATGCTTTGATAGACAAATAATCTTTTTTTTTAACCCTTTTTTACCATAATCACAGTAATCCATCTTTCTGGGTTGAACCCGAGAGTTCGGGCCCTATTATACTGAGTATATTTCAGATTTTTTTCTTTATATGCAGATTGCACTGAAATAGCATGGCTAGGTTACCTAAAGATAGGGTTTTCTCCATGTCACTTTCTTAATCAAGAATATAGTCTTCAGGGTGCCTGGGTGGCTCAGTCAAGTAAGAGTCTGTCTTCGGCTCAGGTCATGATCCCAGGGTCCTGGGATTGACCCCCATATCTGGTTCCCTGCTCAGTGGGGAGCTTGCTTCTCCTCTTCCTCTGCCATTCCCTTTTGCTTGTGCTTGCTATCTTTCTCTCAAATAAATAAGTAAAATATTAAAAAAAGAATGAAGTCTTCACTTGTTTTTAGATCCTCTAGTATTGGTCTAAACTCACTAACAAATTTAATTTTCCACTACTCAGTCTGAAGACCTGTGGTCCAGGTGTTCTAGTCATTTTAACTATAATCTACCATGTTCTTTGTACATATACTTTGCTTATGAGCTCTCTGTGCCTTGAATCTGTCCACCAGTCCAAGGCCTATCCATCATCTAGTGCTTTGACTGAAATTCATATTATCCATAAGGATTCTTCAAATTATAATTAAACTTCCCTTACTTGAATTTTATACCATTCATGGATTAGAACCAGCATTTCTCAAATTGCTTTTAAAAGCACAAGCCTAGAAAAAATTTTGAATGGTCAAAGTGATTTGGAAAATTTTAGTGTCTCTGGAAAACAATTTGTGAAACTGTACTTGTTACTGTGAGTTTTCTTGAGAGTAGAGAGTAAGTGTAATTCATTTTGTACACTCAGTGGCTAGTGTATCTCTTGTCACATAGGCTTTCAACAAATATAGAGTAAAGTAATCATTATTCAACAATTTAGCCCTTCATTATATACTGGATTTTATAACTTTCCATTTGCTTGGATATTTAAAATTTTATTTTACTGGGGAGATGGAAATCATTTTAATGACAGCACGAATGTCTTACATGTTTGTATTTTCCATAACATTTAGTTCAAGATTTGTCCTTTGTATGATAATGAAACTTGTGAGGTTCCTCTCACTTCTCTCACTTGACCATTTGACCCCCGTGTATATAGGCATGTCACAATCAGTGTCATTTTGATGGTTGGAATATGGTATAATATTTTTATTGGTATTCCATCTTCTAGGATTTACTCTGAAGCAGCTATTCTAATATTACATTTGGCTCAATATTTGGTAGTCTTTTCCCTACTTATTGGATCAAGTATATTCATTCTATTTCCTCTCTTACAAATCTGTTAAGTTTGGGCATATATTACCAGTGTGAGAAAAATTGTGCAGTGAGTAGGCCTTTCTTTTTTTTTTTTTTTGAGATTTTATTTATTTATTTGACAGAGGGAGAGAGATCACAAGCAGGCAGAGCAGCAGGCAGAGAGGGGGGTGGGGAGCAGGCTCCCTGCTGAGCAGAGAGCCCAATGCGGGGCTTGATCCCAGGACCCTGAGACCATGACCTGAGCCGAAGGCAGAGGCTTAACCCACTGAAGCACCCAGGCACCCCTTGAGTAGGCCTTTACTTCTTAAAGCATTCTATAGAGAGGATCTGTAAGTCAGAAGTTAAGGTTTCTAAGGCAGAAACTTGAAAACTTGAAATAAACTGAGGTATTTGATCACTTACTTGTAGATACGCACACCACGTTAGGAATTTCAGTGGCAAGATTTCTTTAATAACTCCTTATTACTACTGCTATTCCCTGAGATTATACCCTGTTGAACTGGACAAGAAAAGCTTTCCATAAAAACTCATATATGTGTATATATATATATATATATATATATTTAAAGATTTTATTTGTCTATTTGACAGAGAGAGAGAGATCACAAGTAGGCAGAGAGGCAGGCAGAGAGAGGGCAAAGCAGGCTCACTGCTGAGCAGAGAGCCCGATGTGAGGCTCGATCCCAGGACCCTGGGATCATGACCTGAGCCGAAGGCAGAGGCTTAACCCACTGAGCCACCCAGATGCCCCAAAATTCATATATTTAAAGCTAGTTTTCTTAGACTTGTGTTCCTCTGGGTGTGTGCTGTAGCTCCAGAATCTGAGGCAATATATTTCAATTTGATTTTTTAGCCTTAAATTTATTATTTATTACTTCCTTATCTTATTTATAGATATTATAATTACTTTCAATAAATTCTAAAGATTATCAAATTATCCATTATACTAATTATTCTATATACTAATAAATTGGTTCCAATAAATTCCCAACAGTTTTTAGGAATTTATATTATAAATGATCTTAGGTATTCTAGAAAGATGAGCATTTTTTTTTAAAGTTAACATATAGTGTATTATTAGTTTCAGGGGTAGAATTTAGTGATTCATAGTTTGCATCTAATACCCAGTGCTCATTACATCAAGTGCCTTCCTTAAGTGAATCACTTAAACAACCGTGATTATCAAAATGTTGAGAACTAACTTATAAGAGGATAGGTTCCAGAAGATGAAAGCTGTCTCTCTTCCAAGATTAACTACATAAATTCTGTAGCAATTTCTTTCCAGAATGGAAAGCACAGGTGTGATCTCACACAATTGGCTGATCATATCATAATTACCTTTTTGAAGTTTCTTGAGAGCATACTTATTCTCTTATGTATGGAAAAACTTTATAGCTTTCCTCTGAGTAATTCTTATGAAGGGGTTCAGAGGCAGAGACCTCAATTTTCAGTCCAGAGAACAATTAAAAATGGTGCACATATACTTTATGCCTTGGTATGAATCATAGACTCCTTTCTTCTGACATTGAATCCTTCCCATTTTACATTTCTGGCACCTTCCCAAAGTCCTCATTTTTATTTTTTAATCAAACACGTAAGCCTTTTGTAACATATTAGTGACAATATGAACCATTAGTTGGCAGCTCCCTGGAATTTGAGGCTGCATGCCCATCTGACACTGAGGTTTATGAAAGACTGACAACAAAGTTCTAAGGGTATGTTTTTATTTTTAAAAATTGGAACCATTTATTTTCATGTGGGAGCTTCAGTGGTTCCATTTCCTTTTGGATTTTTGGGAGATTTGACCTAACCATCACACAAAGACACATCTAAAGAAAAGCAGTGTAGTCTCTGTTTAACATTAAATGTGTCTTCTCTTCCTTTGGCAGAGCCCATTTAGTGCTCTGGGCAAACCTGCTTCACTACAAGGGAAAGCAAATCTGAGACGAGAGATCAGCCTCTCTGGGATATCTTTGGTTTCTGATATGACATTACTAAGAGTAGAACCATGGACAGCAGCTACTGCTACTAGGCAGCAATGGTTAATTTCACTACCTTCCTGAGATTCTTGTAGACAGTGAGCAAGCATGAAATTATTGTAAAATAATTGCAACCCATTATATGACAGGTGGGGTGTGTGTGTGTGTGTGTGTGTGTGTGTGTGTTAGGGAGGTAGGAAAAATGAGGAGATGGGCTACTGTCTTAGTCTTTGCAGACTGCTACAACAGAATACTAGACTGGAAGGCTTATAAATAGAAATTTATAAATAGAAATTTATTTTTTCACGGTTTGGAGGCTGGGAAATCCAAGATTAAGGTGTCACCAGATTATGTGTCTGGTGAGGGCCTGCTTCTTGATTCATAGATGGGTGTCTTCTCTCTGTGTCCTCCCATGGTAAAAGGGACAAGGGAGATTTCTGGGTTCTCTTTTATAAGGGCATTAATCTCATCCATGAAGGCTTCACTTTCATGACTTAGTACTTCCCAAAGGCTCCACCTCCTAATACCATCACATTGGGATTAGAATTTCAACATAGGAATTTTGGGGACACCAACCTTCAGTCCATAGACTGAATCCCTTTGTCCTGATGATAGTATCAATATTTGAATAGAACTTTATAATTATAGAGTATTTTCACTAAATTTTAACATTTGTTTCTAATACCAGCTTTGCATTCAGCATACTTCAAAGTAATGCCCAGAACTCTTCACCTGGTTTAAGAGGCCCTTCTGGTATGGCCTCTACTTACCTCTTTAGCATGTCTTTTCTTTCTCCCTTCCTTAGATTCTAATCTCTAGCCAGACTGAAGTCTTGCTATTTGCTAAATCACCAAAAGTTTCCTGCCCTTGAATACCTGTTTCCACTGTCAAAATCCCTTTTGTGGCTCACCCCCATTTATAAGACCTCTCCTGACCCCTGCTAGATAAAGAGTCTCTCTTATGGGTATCCATGCCAGCCTGTATATCACTTATTTCAGCACCTTCATGCTTTATTGCCATTGTTTGTTTGCTTGTCCATCTTCCTTGATAGACTGAAACTCCCTAAGAGCAGGAATTAAGTCCCATTCATCTCTATAGCCTTAGCACTTGGCACATACCTATCAAGTGTAACTACTTCTCGAATTCATTATTATTGCTGTCTTGTAGATAAGTGAATGAAAGCTCATAAAATGTGAAAGGTCTTTCCAATAAAGACATATTTAGAAAGCAAGTAACAGATCTAGAACAAAAATAATAATAGGGACAATAATAATATAATTTTTAAATACCATGAACCAGAGGCCATATATACATATTGGCTCACTAAATTTTCAGATAAAATCTATAATATAGGAACTCTTACTATCCTTTCTATGAAAAGGGGATTTAAATGTCAGAGAGGTTTATTGATCTATTAATGTCACACAGCATGGGAGGAGAGAGTCTCTGATTCCAGCACTTACCTTCCATTCATTTTCTTTGCTGCCTCTTAGGCATTATGGTTAAATATCCAGGTTCCCTCTAACTGCACATGAAGTAGCAACCACTTAGAGAAAGAAAAAGATAGCAAATCAAATGGTTGTTTTGCCTGCAAGTTGTCAAACATTGGTTTGACAGATGGATTTCACTGAATTAATACATCAAGTTCGAATTAATCTTATCTAGACTACTATTGATTTTATAGATTCCAATTATACTTTCTCACACCATGTTCTAGATTCCAAGTAATGTAGCCCAAGTTAAATTTGCAGACACAGAATGTAAAGACCCTAGAATATATGGGGAATAGTCCCAAACTTTCATGCTAGATAATTATGTTTCTTCCCCATACCTTTTGGTACACATCACTGTCAGATACAAAACTTTGATCTGGGGGTCTAAGTCTGAACCAAATTGGCAATTCATGTACTTTATGAGATGAATTTATGTGCTGGTGAGTTGTATACAGAATCTGGTAGAATCGACAGGCTCATCTCCTCCCTCTTTTGGGCTCCCCTAGCACTTAGCATGTATCACTCATAGAGACTTAATCAAACAATGTTCTGGTAGGTTGAAAATGTGCAGCCTCTGCCTTTTCCCCACCAGGTTGGGAGCTCCTTATAGACAGGGAACACATCTAATTCATCACTACATCCAAAGCTTGAGGCACTAGTTTGAGCTCAGTGTATATGTGTTGAATAAATGAGTTGATTTGGCCTTCTCAGGACAAATCAGCCTGAAAGTCCTTTCTCTGTCCACAGCATTTCCCATTTCCATTTCAATTATGTGGGATAGTCAGGGTTTGCAAGTGTTCTTCCTCCAGCAAAGAGCACCATGCCTCTTTTAGGTGGTAGCAGTTCCTTTTATGGCATCTTAGATGGTGTTCTAAGACTATAACTACTGCAGAAACTTCAGTATGCCTTTAAATGATGGAATAACATTTCTTGGAGATGTCTCAACTGCCTTATAAAATCATCATCTGGTTAGCCTGACAGGTTCTTATCGTTTATGTTATTGGTGCCTGCTTTATGCACAAGCTGTTTTTTTTTTTTACATCTTTGTTGAGGTATAATTAATATAAAATAAACAGCATATATATAGGGTGTACAACTTGGTAAGTATTGACATATTCGGGGAAACTATCACCACAACCAAGTAGTGAACAAATCTGTCAACCCGAAAGTTTTCTTGCTCTCTTTATATAATCCCTCCCTCTCAGATTTCCTTATCCCCTCCCCCATCACTAGATGATCACTGATCTGCTTGCTGTCACTATAAATTATTATGCATTTCCTTGAGTTTGTGGAAATGGAATCACAAAAGATGCATTTCTCTTTCACTTCTATCACTCAGCACAATTATTTTGAGATTCATCTGTATAATTGTGTAGATCAATAGGTAATTTACTTTTATTGTGTAGTAGTATTTCATTGTATAGATAGACCACAATTTGTTTTTCTTTTCATTTGTTGATTGGCATTTGGCTTGTTTCCAGTTTTTGGTATTATGAATAAAGCTGCTGTGAACATATGATATATACTGACATTTCTTTTGGATAAGTACTTAAAATTGGAATGGCTGGATTTTATGGTAGGTGTTACTGGTTAAATTGTACCCCCTTCCCCGCCAAAAAAAAGATATATTAAAATTCTAATCCCTTTGGAGTATGACCTTATTTTGAGCTAGGATCTTTAAAAAAATTTTTTTTATCTTTTAATATTTTTATTTATTTGAGAGAGACAGCAAGTCTCCACATGTATGAGCAGTGGGGGGAAGGGCAGAAGGAGAGGGAGAAACAGACTCCCAGCTTAGCAAGGCTCAATTCTAGGACCCTGAGATCATGACCTGAACTGAAAGCAGATGCTTAACTGACTGAGCCTCCTAGGAGCTCCTTGAGTTAGGATCTTTATATAAGTAATCAAGTTAAAATGAAGCCACTGGGGGGACCTTATCCAGTATAACTTGTGTCCTTATAAAAAGGGTAAAACTTGGACACAGAGACACATATATAGGAAGACCATCATGTGAATATGAATGTAGAAATGAAGGTGATGCTTCTATAAATCAAGGAATGCCAAAGATTGCCAGCAAACCACCAGAAGCCAGGAGAGAGGCTGGAACAGATTCTCCCTCACAGCTCACAGAATGAATCTATACTGCCACCACCTTGATGCCACTTCTATCCTCCAGGAGAGTGAGAACATAAATTCTGGTGTTTAAGATACTGGGTTTCTGATATTTTTATGGCATCCTTAACAAAACAATAATGTATATTTAACTTTTAAAGAAACTGCTTAAGATGGAATTGGGAGGGAGACAAACCATAAGAGACTCAATCTCATAAAACAAACCGAGGGTTGCTGGGGGGGTGGAGGGTAGGGAGAGGGTGGTTGGGTTATGGATATTGGGGAGGGTATGTACTATGGTGAGTGCTCTGAAATGTGTAAGCTTGATGATTCACAGACCTGTACCCCTGGGGCAAATAATACATTAAATGTTAATTAAAATAATTAAAAAAAAAAAAGGAAACTGCTCAGTTGTATTCCAAAGTGATGATACCATCTTACACTCCTTGCACCAGTGTTTAAGAATTCTAGTTCCTGAATACACTCTCCAGTATTGAGTTAAGTGTGTCTCTTGAAGTTCAGCTATTCTAATAGGTATGTAGTAGTGTTTCATTATGGTTTTAATTTGAATTTCCTAATAATGATGTTGAGAATCTTTTCACATGTTTATTTGCCATCCATATATTTTCTCTAAAAATTTTTTTTACTTATTTGAGAGATAGAGGGAGAGAGCACAAGTGAGCACAAGTTGGGGGTGGCAAAGAGGAGGGGTGAAGCGGAAGGGACAAGCAGACTCCATGCTGAGTGGGGAGCCCGACCTGGGGCTCAGTCTCATGACCCTGAGATCATGACCTGAGCCAAAACCAGGAGTTGGCCATTTAGCCAACTACGTCACCGTGGCACCCCTGTTCTTATTTTCTACGTGTAAGTCCTTTGCCAGATATGTGATTTCAAAAAAATTTTGCCAGTCTGATTTTCATCTCTTTATAACAATGTATTTTGAAGAACAGTGGGTTTAATTTTGATTATATCAAATTTATCAATTTGTTCCTTTATACTCCTACTTATAGTAGCATGTAACTAAAAAATCTTTGCCTAATCCAAGGTCACAAACATTTTCATGTGTATTTCTTCTGAAAGTTTTCTAGAATCTAGAAGTTTTACATTATGTTTAGATACAGAATTAATTTTGAAATCATTTTTATATATGGTGTGAGGCATGAACTGAGTTTCTTTATCTTCTGTTTGTGTATTGATACCAAAGTATTATAATGCCATTTGTTGAAAAGGTTGTTTTTCTCCATTGGATTGTCTTTGAACACCTGTAAAAAAAATAATTTGATCATGTATCAGTGGGTCTATTTCTTGATTCTATTGTGTTCTATTGATTTATTTGTCCATCCTTATGCCAATACCTCACTATCTTGATTACTACAGCTCAATGGCATTTGGCAATGTCTGGAAATACTTTTGATTGTCACAAGTAGGGAAGGGATACTATTCATTTATAGTAAGTAGAACTCAGGAGTGTTGCTAAATATCTTACAACACTTAGAGGCTCCCCTATAACAAAGAATTGTTGAGCACCAAATGTCAATAATACTGATGTTGAGAAATCATCATAGCTTTATAATACATCTTAAAATCAAGTAATATAAATCTAATTTTGTTTTTATTTTTCAAGGTTGTTTGGCTACTCTAGGCCCTTTGTATCTCCACATAAATTTTGAAATGAACTTATCATTTTCCCTAAGTATCCTGCTGAGATTTTCTTTGAGGTTGTGTTAAATCTATATATCAAGATGAGAAGAACTGATAGCTTGATAATATTGAATGCTTCCATCCTAAACATTGTATATCTCTCCATTTATTTAGGTCTTCTTAATTTCTCTTAGCAAGTTTTGTGTTTTTCAGTATACAGATTTTGGTCTTGTATACTCGTAAAATTTATCCTTGGGGCACTGGGTGGCTCAGTTGGGTTCAACGTCTGACTTCAGCTCAGGTCATGATCTCAGAGGCCTGGGATCAAGCCCTGTGTTGGGCTCCACGCTCAATGGGGAGTCTGCTTGTCCCACTCCCTCTGCCTCTTCCCCCACTCATGCTCTCTTTCTTTGGAATCTTGGAACACTGAAGAAATAAAATAAAATAAAAATAAAATAAAATAGTAAAATATAAAAAAATTTCAGGAAAAGAAAGTGAAAAAATTTGAATAAATTAATAAATAAAATCTTTTAAAAAACTTATACCTAAGTGGTAGGGTTTTTTTCCTCTGCTATTATAAATGGTATTTTTTTTTTTTAAAGTGAGGTTTTAACATTTTTTCCATGAGTTTGGGAGCCAATCTTAACATGTAACATGGTCTAGTGGGTTTTGTAGTTTCAAGCCCTGATATAATTATATGGAGATTCAATGGATTCCAAGGATAGATACCCAAGTTCCTTGACTTTAAGAAAAGTTTAACACCTTACTAAATCAAAGGAAGAACTGTAGACAAGGACCTGGAGCTCAGAACCTGATGAGATTTAGATTCACTCCTCCTTAACACCTCAGATCTTCTCCAAGTCATCACTTTCATTTCCTCATGATGTTTTATGCTGAGGGATATGGTACCATGCAGCTCCAGGGTCATATCCTCATAACTATATGAATAGAGGAGAAAACAGATTCTTCTCAGCCACCCCAATTAGACAATTCCTGGGAAGTACCTGATCTTGGCTAGAGTCACAGATCTAACCCTGGACCAAATACTGTGGCCAAGCCATGTGATACAATGGTTGGCTTTATTAGGATTATACTCTCTCTTTTCATTCGTAGTTTTAGGGTCAATGGCTAACAATATGGTGTGATGGGAGTGGCAGTGGAAGTTCTGGGCAAAGACAGCAGCCATCACAAACAGAAAAATAATCTCCCCAGATCTACATAAGCTCAAGGATTCAAAAGAGAAGCCCTATCATGCCATTATTCTCTCCTGGAAGTGGTGTCATTCATTAACAGATGTTCACATTGACATTTAATTATTTAAGAACAAGTATCTACAATGGGAAGTACAGGAATTAACCCACTGAGCTACCCAGGCACCCCTAATCAGTCCCTTTCAGGGACTGAAGGCCTGTTTGGAAATCACATCTTCATTTCTTTCCATCTCTTTGTCCAAACAATTTACATTTCATTTTACCCCTGTCTCCTTGACTTCCAAACTCAGAACAATTAAAAGTCGTATTAGGAGGATCACCCAAAATAATAAGTATCCAGAGTATAAACATAACTTATAACACACAACACCCCCAAAACAAATGATACAGTAAAAATGGGTAGAAGACATGAATAGAAATTTTTCCAAAGAAGACCTCCAGATGGCTAACAGACACATGAAAAGATGCTCAACATCATGGATCATCAGGGAAATGCAAATAGAAACTACAATGAGATATCCCCCTCACACCTGTCAGAATGGCTAAAATCAACAGCACAAGAAACAGCAGGTGTTGGTGAGAATGTGAAGGCGGAACACTCTTGCACTTGGGAATGAACACTGGTGCAGCCACTGTGGGAAACAGTATGGAGGTTCCTCAAAAAGTTAAAAATAGAACTACCCTATGATCCAGTAATCACACTACAGGGTATTTACTCAAAGAATAGAAGAACACTAGTTCAAAATGATATGTGCATTCCAGTGTTTAGAGCAGCATTATCTACAATAGCCAAATTATGGAAGTGGCCTGTGTCCGTCCATTTACTGATGAAGATGTGGCATATATATATATAACATTCCATTTATATGGAATATTACTCAGCTGTAAAAGGGATGAGATCTTGCCATTTGCAATGATATGGGTGCAGCTACAGAGTATTATTATGCTAAGTGAAATAAGACAGAGAAAAACACATACCATATGATATGTGGAATTTAAGAAATAAAAGGGAGGAAAAAAGAAGCAAATGAAGAAACAGATTCTTAACTATAGAGAACAAACTGATAATTACTAGAAGGGAAGTGCGGGGGATGGATGAAATAGGTAATGAGGATTAAAGAGGGCACTTGTGATGAGCACTGGTATTGTATGGAAGTACTGAGTCACTATATTGTACACCCGAAACTACTATTACACTGTATGTTAACTAACTGGAATTTAAATGAAAACTTAAAAATAATAATAATAAGGATGCATTGTTGTAAGGAGAGACATTAGAATAGGGAGAAGTGATGAAGCAGTCATCTTTTGGTTTATTGTATTCATGCATCCTGAAAAGTATATTATACATTTCTGAGCCATAGATTCCCCTTCTGCCATTGGAAATTTTGTATATATGTCTGTAATGTTTCTCTGAAGGATCCCACCTTTATTAGGTTTCAAGATCTCTTATTTAAAACAGAACTAAATTCTGGTGATGGCACTCCCCTCCTTCCCCTGCCCACCTCAAGTGGTATCAAATTAACTTTGGGTTAGAAAGATCTCTAGGGATGGATCAAGGAGGTGTTTTCTGACAAGCCCAGCTCTTGCAGCCCTGAATGAGCATGGGAAGGCTACAGTGTGGGTGTTTTGCTTCTATTCCTTGTGGGAATAACTATTTCTATACTTACATAAGGGATTCAGGCTGCCATTCTGTGTGTTCTCAGCTAAAGAATTTTTCCTAGAACAGTGATTAAGGTGATTAAAAATTCTCTTTTATAGAGGAAAGAACAAGTATCTATTTTTCTGTAAACTCTTTTCATTGTTTACTTCTCTAATGCTTTTCCAGGTCCCAGTAGTAGCAAAGATAAGGAGAGGAAGAAAATTAGAACAATCATTACCAGCACCACATACTTAAGAACCTAGTATGTGCCAGATCTGTTCTCTGGACTTTACCTTGTTGCTTCGTTTAAGACTCTTATATAACAAATAAAGAATGTGATATTGTCTCTATTTCCAGATGAGAAAAACTAAGGCTTAAGGAGATTAAATATTTTGTCATCTGAACCTAGATTTAGCTCAACCTAAAGTATTTTAAGGAGCATGACTTCCTGCTTGTCATTGAATCTCAGTGAAAGAAGGACTTTTTAGAGGTCATATAATATTCCCCTAATCATGGAGAAATGAATAGTCTCTTAAACTGTATGGTTTACCTTTAGTCAGATGAGTTCTTAACCCACTGAGCTACCCAGGCACACCTAATCAGATGAGTTCTTATGATGAGTGAATTGAAGTAAAAAAAAAATCCCTGGATAATACATGGAAAATGAAGATTTCTGAGCTTCACTCCTGTGTATTTAGATGCTAAAAGTCTTTCAGCAGCAAGTAGAATTTGAGCACACAGAAATCTGAACACGGAAATACTCTTCAGTGCTTCTGATACAGATACAGAGGATTCTTGGATCTCACATCTTGAGAAAAGCTTTGTTGGCTTTTCTCTTCCAGTTATGTGGTCATGGTTCCCAATTTGCATTTGTTTTGCCTTAAAAGACCGTGTATGTGTGTAAGGTGAAGGGATGGAAAGAGAAGGAAAACCAGGGAAAGATGGGTTGCCGGGGAAAAGGAATGTTTTATCAAAGTAGACTGAATAATCAAGCCATGTATTTTTCTTTCAGCCCAAGGCCTGTATTCAGCATGCAGCCTATGTGTCATAGCTTCTTGCCTCAAAGGGTCTCAGCACTGGTCATTTTTAGGCCATAGACTGCAGTTAACTTTGGCCAGTCTCTTCAAAATTTTGCTTTTGACCACTGGGAGCTGAAATAATGGAACCACACAAAGCCAGTACCTCAGTAGCTGAAAATTGTCACAAATGCATTTCTTATGGGTCGTTAGGAGTGTTGCCCTACAATGGGAAGTATCTATTGCCCTACAATGGGAAGCAGTCACACTTCTTCATCTCTTCTGCAAATACCACACAACAACTGATTCACTTCCCTTTTTCCATTCTTCAGAGAGAACCAAAGTGATCTTTTTTTTTTTTTTAAGTGTGGAACAAGTAAAACCTGTCTGTGTTAGACTCTCCATCTAGAATGTAAACTCTCGGAAGGCAGGGATTTGGGATTTTGTGTGTGTTGAGGTATTCTTGGTGCCTAGAATGGTGCCTGATATGTGGGAGGTGTTCAATAAACCATTGACTGACTGAATAAATGTATGAATGAACTCTCCAATGGCTTTCTTATATGCAGAATAAAATCTAAAGTTTTTTAGATGGGCTTCAGGCCCCTTCCTACCCTACATACTTTACTCTTCCTTGCTTACTATAGTCCAGCCTTCTTTCAGTTCTTGGAATCCATCAATGGGTTTCTTCCCTTTGGGTTCTCTGCTACTGTTTTTATCTGTGTAGAATTCCCTGTTCATCACTTTTTAAAAAAATGTATTTATTTATTTGAGAGAGAGAGAGTACACAAAAGGGAGGAGGGGCAGAAGGAGAGGGAGAAGCACTCCTTGCTGAGCAGGGAGCCCAAGGGGGAGGGGCTCAATCCCAGGACCTTGAGATCACGACCTTAGCCGAAGGCAGATGCTTAACTGACTGAGCCACCCAGGCTCCCTCCTATTCATCACTCGTACCTGAACAATACCTTCAGGTCTCAGATTCATTGTCACTTCCTCAGAGGCCTACCTTACTTCTCTTTCCCGTCTAAATTAGGTTCTCGTATGAAGGCTCTCTTTTTCATAGCATATTTTTCTTCTTCTTTTTTGGCCTGGACATTATTTATTTGACTCTTCACATAGGTTTCTGTTTATCTCTCCCCATGGACAATAGGTTCCATGAAGGTAAAACCTTGTCTGTCTAACTCTCTTCTATATACTCAGGCATAGCAGAGGGCCAGGCACGGAGAAAACACTGAATAAATAAATAGACGTTGAGCAAACAGATGCATTTTAACTGCAGAAAACTCCACCTAAATAATTTAAGTCACAGATAGGAATACTGGGTCTCCTGCATTCATAAAAATGAAGCCAAACACTGACTAACCCAGATTTGCTAAAAGGAAAAGGGCGAGCCTGTCATTGTGTGAGGATGTCAGAAATGATGGAGTTGGTACAGACTTGACAACTGACCTGTCCTGCTGGTAATTAGTAGCCTGAGGCTAAGCTAGTAGCAAGAGTGGGTGGGAACCAACACTTAACCACCCAATTAATAGAGAGAGCAGTTTAAATTTAGAAGCTGTCTGTGGCCATGCCATAGAAACCACACTGAGGAGGACAATTGGCTGCACAGCTCTTGCTCCCAGGGCTGTTATTGCATGTCAGAGAGATAATTAAAGACACCGAGAACTGCGCATTTGGAAATTATGTCCGGTGGCTCTCTTATCCTGAGCAGATGAGAACACCATGAGTTAGGGTCTGGCCCACTGTGTAGGTGATTCCAGGTCAGAAAGAATTTAAACCCCTTCTGTTTGAAAGGGAGGAAGGCATTTTTTATTGACACCAACAGGTAAGAGGCATGGAATGCAGTAGAATCCACCCTGGGCTGGGAATTGGGATCTGTGTTCAGGAATCCACTTGTCCAGTAAAAGACCTCATGATCTTTGGCGAGATCCTCAGCCTTTCAGAATCATTCTTACTTTGAGAAAGTTAGTATTCCTCTGCTTGGAAATGATGAAAGAATCTGTTTTTTCAGGAAAAAAGGGTCTTAATTGGCTTTTTTAAGGGAGAAGTACTGATGGTAGAACATGTTTCAGCCCAGCTGGATACAGGAGCATAAACAACTCACCAGGACTCTATTTCTCCTTCCTGTCTCTCAGCCCATTTTACCTCTCATTCTGGCCTCATACCAGCTTTTCTTCTGGACAAAATGGCTGTAACAGCTCTGGTGTGTATCTTTCAGTAGTCTCTTCATGAGTCCAGCACATATGCTGAAGCTCACTCTGATTGGACCAATGATCACTGAGGCGAGTCTTCACTCCTGTCAGCAGGAAGTTCTCTACTTCTTCTTAGGAGATGCTGAAGTCACTTGGCTTTGGGGCCCTGTTATTTCATAGCCGATGACAGCATCTCCCAGGAGGTCAGCTGCCCTGGTTTAACTGAAGCTCCCTAGCCAAGATACAGTGAGGAGGGGTCAGCATTTGAATAGGGTGTATCCTGTTTGGGTACAAATTTCTTTGCTCTCAGAATTTTCTGAAATCCTATAGCAGATGTTCTCACTGATTTTCTGCCATGTCACACATGGTAGATGAAATTCACATGCAGAGTGGTGGATTGGATCAGAGGGAGTTGGGCATATTTGTGGCCAATTGTGGTTCCCCCACTTAGTAGCTATAGAACCCCCAACTACCAGCACTGTTTTCCTATCTGGCAACAGAAAATAAGTAGTATTTATTTAACTGTGTTGTTAAAAGGATTACGTGTCATAATCAGGAAAAGTGTTTTACACACATAGCAAATACAATAAGAATGAAAAACATAAATGTTTATTTGTGTGTGTGTGTGTGTGTGTGTGTATTTGTGTGTGTATAAACCCAAGAGTTTTGTGAGATTCCCATTCAGGAACTTTGCATAAGTCTGCATCTTTCTCTTACATTCAGGAAAACCTATCAGAATGCAAAGTTATATGGATAACCTTGAACATGCTGTCTTTAGCAAATTTTTGTATTAGTTATAGTTTAAAAATCTTTTTTTTAGAAGCTTATATACAAATGTGGGATAGCTATGGCACCTCTCTTTGTCACATTAGTTATCAGAAGAATGCACTCAGAACTCTAAGTTATATGCCTTCTGTGAGTACCAGCAGAAGAGAGGAAATGTATTTAGCCAATGGTTTGTGGTTTTCTTAGCCACTGCTATGAGAACTATTTGGTACTCGTTTCCTGTGTCACTCCAAAATAATACATTATATAACACATAAGAAAAGGATCTTAGAGCTGTAATACTGGCTTATAGTTTTTAAAGGTCTTTCATATTCATTGTATTTTTCTCAAGATTTCTTGAAAAGTTTTTGCCTTGGTATATAAGAGATGCTCTTCCTTTGGTGAGCTTAATGTCTGATTAGATTATGTCATTCATCATCTAGCAAGAACCAGTCCAGTTAATAGCATCTATTTTATTTTCTAAGCAAGTCATGGAGTAATTGTGGTAAGAGCTAAAGACATTTATAAGTAGTTTGGATGAACATTCTACTTCTTTTCCTAAAAGTCTGAAAATCTTCAGTTTATTTCTAGGAGACTTAGCTAAAGGATATGTTTATTGCATCTCCTTTTTCTTCTTCCCTCCACAAAAAGTGATGTAATCTCCCTAGACTCATGATACGTCCTTGAAGCACACCTTATATAATTAAAAATGCATGAATTTTGTGTTAGAAAAAATCCCCACAAGAAACGCATGTTTGCTGATGCTTGTATGGGTGGGGGCTTATTACTTCTGCTTGTCCAACATTTATTCTTTTAGGGAACTACCTTTTCCTTGGCTCCTTGAAGTTGCATTGAGGATACTGAATTTGACCCCAGCCCTTGAGTCTACGTAGAGGAGGGTAGTGGGCAGACAGTGGGTCAACACTGATCACACAGATTCTCTCCAGGGATTGAAAACAGCTTGTTGGCAGTATTCTTCAACTTCTGGTTAACTGGCTCTTCCTTCAAGTCTATAAGTTACCCCAGATCCTCTGGTTAAACTCCACTTTCTCTTGTAAGTTAGGATTATTCCTATGGATGGCACACAGAGAACTCTAACTGACATAATTGGTACTCTGTAATCTATGCTAAAGTGTGAATGACTGCTAGTCCTTCCCTAGTTCTCTGGAAGCATCTATTTTGCATCCAATGCATTTCTAAATGGAAATGTTTTTAGTGGCAAGAGAGAAGCCATTTCTGATAAGACTCATGATTGAGGAACTTCATGTCAAATCATAATATTCAGCTGGCTTCTAGCTACACTGACCCTGGGAGGAGCAAGGACTTGTGGTTAATAAATGATTAGTGAGTATTGGAGATGACCAGTCTCTTGATTTCATGTCTGGTTACATCACTCCTGAGGCTATATTTGCGGGGTTTTGTTTTGTTTTGTTAATAAGAAATGAGATCTCTCTTTTCTGGGATGATGAGAAGTCAGGTAACTTGGAGGCAGAGATATGGTACATGTGACATCCTGAAGTTCCCCTAGCCTTAGAGATTATGAACAGTTCCAGGTATCAAGTCTTGAGTGTGAAAATACTCAGCAGTCAACACAATGTTTGAGGTAATAAGAGAGAAGAAGTGCTTTTTAAACATATACCATGCGTTGGTAGAAGTCAGAAATAAAACTCCTAGCCTTCTGACTTTTAGGCTGGGATTTCCCACCAACCCAGATTGCTCCCTAAACAGGATCAGAAGCTTACTGTATCTGACTCTAAACTAGGCTCTGAGTTTAGCAACTTTTTAATGGAATTAATGGGAAGGAACACCAGTTAAAGCAGATTTTTGGCTGTGGTGACATGCCAGCTTGCCATATTTTCATAGGTACCCAAATTAAGAGTTTATTTATGTTCTCAATTTGTTATAAATGGAATTAACAACAGGCCATTTGGGGACCTGGAGAACCACAGATGAAAAAAAAAAACAACAACACCCTAACAGCCACATCATTCATGTTTTATGTTTATTTGAGTTTCTGAATGTGGGAACTAATAAAGAGGAAATTGTAGGTTGATTTTCTACCATCATCATCATCATCATCGTCGTCGTTGTTGTTGTTACTATGAGTGCTATTAATCAAAATCGGAGTGATTTCCAATAGAAAAATAATTAGAAATGTAATCATAGTCTGAAGTGCAGTGTCCTTCTTTTCTCCCCCTCCTTCTCTAAGTAATGAACTTGGAAACACAAACCCACTTTTGAACAAAAATAGATTAGATTTTTAAGGTCCATTTCCAACAAAATGTAGAGGGAAATACTACTCTTTTTGGCATAGATGGCTTTCACCTCTTCTCTTCCCATTGGGTAAACCAAGTTCCAACAAGTAGGTTTCCCATGTTTCTAGTCACTAGCTATGTAAGTTGGGGATATTATAGGCAATGGTGGATATTTATAACACCCAAATTAATGAGATATTCTCTATTACAGTGTTACTGAGAGTAGTACCTTTTTTCTTTTGAAATTTTTGCTTTCATTGCTGGAAAGTGGTTCAAAACTCCTCTTAGAAGCTTGTTAGATAAGCTTCAATATGAAGACTTGACCCCAAGTGGGAGCCTAGATCATATCATTAACTTCTTCTTTTACCCTAAGCAAGTCACCCTTCCTCATTGGCCCTGATTTTTTCTTCTTAAAAATGGAGACTTAATCTTGAAGACGCCTTTTATCTTCAGAACTCTGATTCTACTAACTGCCTTTGGAGTCAGTTTCTAGCACAAAGAAAAAAATGTGATATAACTTTAGACCAGAAATATGGTTAATTTATAACAGTGGTTTACAGACTTTAGTATGCTTGAGCTTCATTTGAAGTGATTTTGAAAAAGGCAGATTACAGAACCTTATGCTTAGAGATTCTAATATAGTAGATCTCTGGCCAAAATCTTCACTTAAACAGACCCCTTGTGTGGTGGTCTGTGTTGTGTGTGTATATAAAAGTCCATTTCCAAAAAGGGGAGGCAGGGTGAAAATACTAAAACCTTTATAAGGATAAGTATAATTTGAAGAAATGTCCCTTTTTAATTTTTCTTGAGCAAACATAACCAACTGATCCTCAGAAAAGGACAGAGGAACCATGTTAAGCAGATGTCCCTTGATCTGTGTAGGCTCAGAGGAGGCAAGGCAGTTCCTGGCACAATAAAGGATAGAAATGCCAAATGATTCAGAAGAGTCCCGGTCCTCTAAGGAAGACTGAATTAGAGTCAGAAGACTTAACTTTTATCCCTAGCAGTTACTTACTGCTAGGCTTGGACAAGTCATAGAAGCCCTCTGAAGCATTCCTCTTACTAACTAATTGGGATATCTCCTCAGGAATGAATGATTTACTCTGTCAACTTCTGGAAGGGCTCCCAGAAGATGGCCCTCAGCTTGGAGCTGTCTGCTGGGATGGCCTCAGCTGAGAAAAACTTTAGGACTTGTCCAAAGCCTGTCTCCAAGAAGCTTGCTGTTGTTTCCTGGCTCATCAACAGAGGTATAAGGGCTCAGCCTCCTTGCCATAGTCAGTGACAATTCTGAAGAATCATCCCAGTCCAGAGCTCTCTGTGAGTCTGACTGAGACCTTTGTTGGGAGTTGTTACAATTCTGTTTCTTCCTCTGCCATCTCAGCTTCCTTTGCCTCCCTTCCACAGGTGCTAATTATAAGAGCACTCCCTAATAAAGACCTTGAATTCTAATCTGTTTCAGGAAACCTAGTCTGGAATAACAATAGTAATAGTACTTGTCATGATAATGGAAGCCTCCATTTATTGCATGCTTTCTATAGGTCAGCCAAAAAGCCAAATCTTGTACAAACATTATACTGCTTTCTCTTCAAAATTGTCCTGCAAGGTAGGAATTCTCATTTCATAGGTCAGGAATAACTTTATAAACTTAAAAGAAAACAGTATGTGTAGATGTGCTTTGAATACAAAATAAGTATAGATGTATTACTCCTATTTTAAAATTTCAACTGAGAAGACTTTTAAAAAACTTTCTAACAGTGGTCTCTGGATGAAAGCCTTCTAACTGGTTCTCGGTGGGAGAGAATGACAGCTCTCCTCTGTTGTCCTCTGTCATTTGCCCCACTCCTCCAACTCAAAGGGAGCCCAAGGCTTATTCAGTCCTAGTCTATCTATGGGTCTTAAAAATGCCCTGTAAATTGTGATATCACTGTTAAATCTTTTGTAAATATGTGTTGCATATAGTTCTGGCAATACTTTTTCAAAATCCAGAAATTACCTTTGCATGGGAAGAGAAGGAGCACCAATCTCTCTGTATCATTAGGCTTTACTGTCCCGTATCACAGCATATTTATTCATTCACCTATTGCACACTTTCTTTGGCATTTACCTTGTATGTGGAAATGTGCCCAGCACAAGGGGTGACTGAAGGGATGTCCTTGTCTTTAAGAATTTTTGCTTCCAGGCCTACAGATTCTGCCCCAGATCTTTGGGCAACATGAATTCCAGAGCTTGAGTTGGGGGCTAGAGATTTAGGCAGCAGTAGAATCCTCATGTACCTCAGCCTTCATGCCCCAGTTCCATCAATGCATCCCAGTTAGCAACAGGTTCCCTCCAACCTGTGGCCTATAGCTTGAAGTCCTTTATATTTTGAAAGACTAACCTAACTATATAGGGATATGGAACCCCAAGCTTAAGTTAAACGTACTTTTTGACTGAAAATATCTACTTGGTTTTGGCTTAAGTGCATATTAAGGGTTTTTTTTTATAATTTTCTACAAAATTTAGTCACATTCACCCTAAGAAAGTAGAGCTCTTAGTTAAAAATAATTTTGTAAAATTTCTTTTCAAATAAGCCACCAGCCGGCTTTCTGCCAATAACTGTTTATTTTTTAGAGAATCAATTTTACTCTCAACAAAAGACTCATCCCTTTCAGTCAATATTCTCTTTATTGCACACAAATAATGTTTATTGTAGTTACTTCAGGGACCAGAGTCTGTTTCTTTCATGGGGTTACCTGTAGCCAATCCAAATAGCAGTAGTCTGGAACATCATCTCCCAGAGCACTGAGAGATTTCATCTTTATCATGTTTAGGCTAGTGGATGTGAGAGGATTGGGATTTTCTTTTTCTTTCCTGCAGCCCTAAGATAAAAGTACACACTCTGGGTGACATTTGCTGACTCAGCCTTGAGCTCATGGTCAGTGGTGTCCAGTGATTCTGGTGGGGAAGAGTCTGTGGTCTGTGCAGAGAATTAATATTCTTGGGACAAGAAAAGTATGGGAAAGTTTGAATACTGGATTTTGCAATTGTATAAGGCTGTGAGGATTTGAGGGCACTGGGGTGGCTCAGTCACTTGAGTGTCTGACTCCTGATTTCGTCTCAAGTCATGATCTCGGGGTTGTGAGATTGAGATCTGTGATGGGCTCCACGCTAGGTGTAGAGGTTATTTAAGAATCTCTCTCTATCCCTCTGTCCCTCCCCCCCTTCCCCCTCTCTCTTTCTCTTAAAAAAAAAAAGACTGTAAGGAATTTTAAAATCATCACATGAATCCATTTCACTTTACTGGAAAATTTATTATCCACTCAACAAATATGTAGCTCCAGCTAAATTCTGAACACTGTTCTAGACATAGAAGAAAAGACATGGATGCTGCCCTTCTTAAGCCTGCAGTCTAGTTTGAGAATCAAAGAAATAATGAGTAATATTGTATAATTGTGATGGATATTATGGAGCAATTGGAAA
Source organism: Lontra canadensis (assembly GCF_010015895.1). NCBI lineage: Eukaryota > Metazoa > Chordata > Mammalia > Carnivora > Mustelidae > Lontra > Lontra canadensis. The sequence goes on from NW_022630999.1 coordinate 20,760,570, forward strand.
GTGATCAAAAATAATGGTGGATGTAGGTCAGGAATCATTTAGACTGGATTATCACCCAATACTGTTCTGAGGAAATCGATGGTCTTTCTAGCATAGGCCTAGAAGAAGGAAAAGGAGTGAGCCAGGTGAAGCGGAAAGTCCTGCTGGTATGGTTCCCTAGTGTGAAAAATTCTAGAAAGAGGCTAGTGTGTCTGGAGTCAAGGAGAAGTTATAAAATGAGGTTGGATAGGCAACCTATATAGTAAATAAAGCAAGTAGAGATGTTTCTGATGCTATCTTTACTTGGAGTCTCGTCTTTCCTTATTTGTGGATGTTACTAACAAGCCAGTATCCTTGGAGTCCCATTTTATCTTTCTCTCTTTGAGGTTCTTTCTCAGAAGATACCAGAAATGTCTCTACCCTAACAGAACTCCGGACTTTAGCCAGATGTTTTCCAAAGCTTTCTAATATATTTGATTTGTAGTGACAAGGAAGTGATTATGTGAACAGCATACCTTTTGGATGGTCAGAAGCCTAGCACAGAATGTGGTCGTCAACAAATTAAACTATTTCTTATTCATCTGAGTTTACTTCATGCTGAACTATTCTGCTTTATGATTAATATTCAGTCTCAATTGTTTCAGGCTTTTGTAAACTTAATTAGCTATTATTTCTCAATGGAATCATAGGAACTTAGAACTGAAAGGAAAAATCCTCTGTCGTAGTCTCTGGCCTGATGAATGGAATTTTAGACCCAGAGTGTGGAAAAATAACTTCCCTGAATACATCTTCTATTGTATGTATCCTGTGGTCTTGTTAGCAGTAATACATGTATTTAATTTTTTTTTTTTGGAATTACCTGGAACTCCCATTACATTTCAGTGTAAATTTTTTTTCTTATTAACAAAAGAAAGAAGGTAAGCACAAATCATCTACTCATTGTCTTGGTTAATGAGTGTCCTCATTCTAAGTCAAGATGTTTATGTACATGGTGCTTGTGTTTCTATTTCACTTTATTCATCAGATGTCTCTTGACTTTTACTTTTGGGAATGTTCTGAGACATGAATTACTAAGTGTTAGATTAGACTCACAATTTTAGGGACTCTTTGATAAACCACTCTGACCCACTGAGGCAGAGTCTAATTTTTCCTCTATTCACAAATGCCATAAAAGCAAACAGTGGAGAAAAATCTTTACAAATTCAGAGATCTGATTTGAAACCTGTGATCGTTAATAGAAATTGTGTTATAAATTTTGATTAGATTCCTGGCCTAGGTCACAAAAGCTTATTTAACTTATGCTTGTTTCTGTTAGCACACTTTCTGTATCATAAAATGAGAACATTATTTAAAGTTGTTTTAAATAATGGAACTGTTCATTATCTTTTGTACGTGAAGAGTCCAGAAATTGGCCTAACTTCAATAATGGCATGATTTAGGATTAACAATGTACACCAGACTCTAGTTTTTCTCTTTCTTTTTCTTGGCTCTGCTTCTTGTTTGGACTCCATCTGTACTCTCTTGACCAGAGGAGACAAGCTGATTTCAGTAGATCTAGCCTCTGTTCTTCCAAGTTCAAGTGGAAGAACAATCTCTCTTTTGAAACATAGTAAGTTCATAAATAAAAAGTAAACTATATATTTTCAGACATTTGTTTCCAAAAAAAAAAAAAAAACAAAAGAAAGTAAGAAAGGAAGAAAGAAAGGGAGTTCATTAATGAGGGCTGGATTAGAGGTTCTGTCCTGGGGTTTAGAGGGAATACCCATTCAAAGCACAAATCTGAGAGTGGATAAGGGGATAAGTTTCAAAAGGGAATCAGAGTAAAATAATCAAATAAGAAATGGCTGCTAGATAACCAACCAACCAAACAAAAAAACACAAAAAAACAAAAACAAAACAAAACAAGCAAACAGAGAACATCTGCTATACTTGGCGATAAAATTTAAGGTGAATTTTTAAAGTCTAGGTCTTAATGTTGTTCTCTGATAATGTATAACTAGTATAAAAGTGGCTGGAAACCCAAACACTCTTATGCTTCCCTGCATCTAACCTGTCTCTTTCAATTGTTTTTCGGTATCTTGGGTTAACTTGGAAAAACAACATAGTTTAAGCATTGGAATCTTAGACATTTTCTCCTCAAAAGTGTGGTGTTACTAGTAGCATTGGAATTATCTTTTTTTTTAATAGATTTTTATTTATTTATTTGACAGACAGATCACAAGTAGGCAGAGAGGTAGGCAGAGAGAGAAGGAGAAGCAGGCTCCCTGCTGAGCAGAGAGCCCAATGCAGGGCTCGATCCCAGGACCCTGGGATCATGACCTGAGCCGAAGGCAGAGGCTTAACCCACTGAGCCACCCAGGTGCCCTGCATTGGAATTATCTTGTTAGAACTTTTTAGAAGTGCAGAATCTCAGACCCCACCCATAATTACTAAGTCAGAATGTACATTAACAAATAACCAAGTATTTAGTATTCACATTGAAGTTTTTTCATGACTTTTAAGATTTTTTCTTTATCATTGATTTTAAGCAATTTTTTCCCATTTTATTTTATTTTATTTTATTTATTTTCAGTGCTCCAGCATTCATTGTTTAGGCACCACACCCAGATTTTAAGCAATTTGATTATGATGTACCTTCGTGTAGTTATCTATTTTCTTGAGCTTGGAATTCGTTGAGCTTTTTGTATTAACACATTTGTAAGTTTTTGAGCTATTATTTTAGCAAATATTCTTTCAATATCCCTCTTTCTCCTCTCCTTCCAGAACCTCAGTTATATGTGTATTAGGCTTGTGAAGTTTTTCTAGAGCTCTCTGATACTGCTTTCCTTTTTTTTTTTTAAATTTTTTTTTTAAAGATTTTATTTACTTATTTGATAGAGAGAGATCACAAGTAGCTGGAGAGGCAGGCAGAGGTGGGGGGCGGGAAGCAGGCTCCCTGCTGAGCAGGGAGCCCGACGCGGGACTCTATCCCAGGACCCCAAGATCATGACCTGAGCTGAAGGCAGCGGCTTAACCCACTGCTTTCCTTTTTAACCTGTGTTTAATTTTGGATATATTTCATTTGTATGTCTTCAAAATCACTAATTTTTTTTAACATTGCCTAATCCATTGTTAGTCCCACAAGTATACTTTTCACCTCAATCATTGCATTTTATATCTTTAGAAGTTTCAACTTGAATCTTTTTTCTTTTTTTATTATTTAAATTCCATTAACCAACATATATAGTACATCAATTTGAATCTTTAAAAAAAAAGTATGTCTCCTTAACATGCTCATGCTTTCCTTTTCCTTCTTCAACATGTGGAAGAGATTTATAACTATCCTTAATGTTGTTGTCTGTTAATTCTATCATCTGTGTCATTTCCGAGTCTATTTCCAATGATTGATTCTTTTTCTCCTTGTTATATGTAGTATTTTTCTGCTTACTTGCCTACCTGGGATTTTTTTTATTGGTTGTCAGACATTGTAGATTTTACCTGGTTGGTAGAATTTTTGTACTCCTTTAAATACTCATACATTTTGTTTTGGGACACTACTTAGAAGTTTCACCTTTCAAGGCTTTTAAAAAAATGATTTCATTTATTTATTTGTCAGAGAGAGAGAGAGATAGAAAGCATGAGCAAGGGAAGCAGCAGATAGAAGGAGAAGCTGGCTCCCCGCAGGGCAGGGGGAGCCCTATGTGGGACTTGATCCCAGGACTCTGGGATCATGATCTGATCTGAAGGTGTGGAGGCCGAGAAAATTAAGGCCATCCCACCTTGAGTTTAGCATTAGCACAAGTACAGCCATCTTAGCTTTGGCAGCCATCTTAGGCCCCTGTGACCAAGGGCTGAACTTTCCCCTACTTTACTTTAGTTCCAGGGAACCCCACCCTGCTTTAGCAACAGGAACACCTAACCCTGTAAACAATTCCAGGAAAAACCGCTATACCTAACCCTGTAAACAGCCCAGCAACAGCTAATCAGCTCAGTCAGAAAAGTCTGAAACTTCTCCTTCCCCCCCCCCCCCCCCCCCAAGCCTCTTGTAATGACCCATAAAAACCCCTGCCTTAACTAGCCTTGGGGTCCAAGTCCCTACTCCAATGTGTCGGGTATACTTGGGCCCAAGCTTAAGCATGTCATTTCAGGGTCCAAGTCCCTACTCTGCTGCATCGGGTATACTTGGGCCCAAGCTTAAGCATGTCACCTCAGGGTCCAAGTCCCTACTCCACTGTGTTGGGTATACTTGGGCCCAAGCTTAAGCATGTCACACACTGGTCCAAGTCCCTACTCCGCTGTGTCGGGTATACTTGGGCCCAAGCTTATACTTGTCAAATAAACCCTCGTGTGATTGCATCGGTGTTGGTTCCTTGGTGGTTTCTCAGACACGAAAACTTGGGCATAACAAAGGCAGATGCTTAACTGACTGAGCCACCCTGGTGTCCTTTAAGGCTTGTTTTTGATAAACTTTTCAGGATGGGGCCAGAGTATTCTTTAGTCTAGGGCTACCTTTGTTCTATATCTTCAGAGTCAATGTCGTTTCAAGAACTTTGATGCCCCATATATTATAAGGTTTTTCCCACTCTGGCTGGTGGCAACATAAACTATGACCAGCCTGTGTGAGCTCCAGGGATTATTTTATTTCCTTTCTCTACATTCTGGTACTTTTCTTACATGTATCTACTAATCAGTACTCAGCGGAAGACTCGAGTTAACTCTGCAGATCTCTGGAGCTCTTTGTGCAGCCCTTTTCTCTCCAGTTATTCTGCTCTGCAAGTTTTTGCCAATGTGGCCTCCCACATTCTCAACTTTCTTCTCATCTGGGGTCTTTGAATTCTCCCTTCCCTCACTGTGGGCTCAAAACTCTTTCCATGTATGATTTTCAGGATGATCATAGAATTTACCTAGTTTGTTTTCCTTCCTATAGTGATTACTGTCTTGTGTATCATGCTGTTTAATGTCTTAATATTGTTGGCTCTTATAATTTGCCTATATTAATGGTTGTTTAAAGCAAGAGAGTAAATCCAATCCCTATACTCTACCATGGCTCAAATTAGATGTTCTTGCACTTTTAAACCTGAGAAATATTGTCTTAACAGACTTTACCGGCCTCATTGTGTCCATCACGTGCTCCCCAAACTCTTTCAGAGAAGGAATTGTTTTCTAAAAATTTTGTGAATCCTTTTTACCCCTAATTTATTTTCAGATGCAATCCTTCTGCAAAAAATGTTTCTACTCTGGAAATAGATCCTTGGTAAACCAAGATTTATGAGAACACTAAGAGTTCAATGTTGCTTTTTAGGGGGAGCCTAAATATATATAAATATATATTAATATATATCATCAGGATTATTTTCTATTAGAGAAATATGGAAATAAATTGATATTCTAAAGTAAATAGTTGGGTAACAGAAAGAAATTTAAATAGCCACTAGGCAAACATGATGATTTGAAACCATTCTGGTTGGAGATTAGGTTAGATAATGAGAAAAGGGCAGAACTTTGGGGGTTTTCTGCCCATTACCAGTATGAATATTGGACTGATTCATTGTTAATATGAATCCATGCTGATACTAATACTATATCTGTGGGAAAAAGTGGCTTGAGGTTGAGATTAGTGATGAACAAGATTTTGGAATACAGACCATTCATAAGTAGGAGACATCTTAACTCTCATACCTATGTATCTGAAAATGGAAAACTGTATGCGTACTTAGCATTTTCTAGCCTGTCGTACATTAATACCTAAGGAACACCATTTGTGTTTCTTCACTGTCTAGCACCACCAAGACAACATCATGTCCTATTTGGTTACTGCAAACACCAGCTGAGTAGTCACATTGCTCATACTCTTGGCTTACTGCAGTTCTTTGTTCACAGAATCAGAGCCATCTTTTAAAAGCTCATTCTGATCGTATTACTGCTTAAATTCTTCTAATGGCTTCTCAAATCATTTTGAGTGATATCTAAACTCCTTACCATTGCCCATTCAGGCTTCCTTTCCAACTCTTCTTGTATTGATTGTTTTTTTCTGCTCTAAGTACCCTGGCTTGCTTCCTGTTTCTCTGTCAAGTCAGGATCTTTGTTACCTCCAGTTCTTTGCATTTTTTGTTTTCTCTCTCCATATACTCTACACATGATTCTTTTCATGGCTGGCTCCTCCTACTTACTTTAAGTGAGAGTTCACAGTCTCTTTAGAGAAGAATTCCTGACCACACTATCTAAAGTAACTTACTCCTACTTTACTTTCCATCAAACCACTTTAGTTTTCTTAATTATTGCGAACTGGTTAGAATTTAGAATCTTCTTTGTTTTGTCTGTGTTTCCTATTAGAATATTAGCTTTATGGGGCAGATATCTTGTTCATCTTACTCACAATCACCCCTTTTATCTAGAGTACTGGTTGGCACATGGCAGCCATGTGCTGGATATAGAGAAATTTAAGAAAAAAAACATAAGACCTCCTTTGGTGCAAAAAATATTTAAGGTATTTTATTTATATGATATTAAATAATTTTTGAATCAATTTATGTCATATATGACTTTCTATACCTCTGATCTAAATTGCTGGTGAATAATTAATTAAGATTTATATCTTTGGCATCTGACTATTCAGTATAGTTAACTTGTTAGGCAGTTTTAATGTATATTGGCGTGTGTCTTTTTTCAAATTTCAATAAACATGTTTTAGGTATGCTAGACCTGAGAACCTGTGATGAAAGTATGAAATTCTTTTTTCAAAATAGGTTTTTCTTATATCCTTGCTTCTGGAAACTAGTTGGAATGAGGTAGTCTTAGAAGACTTCATATGTATGAAGAAATACATAAATATATGAGCATGTATATTTCAAACACATATATATACATATAAATATATGTTTTATATATAAGTATATATATACTTTATAAATATACACATATATACATATATATGATGTGTGTGCATGTATATATATGTGTGCATGTGTGTGTGTGTGTGTGTGTGTGTGTGTGTATATATATGTTATTCCATTCCCAAGCATCCTAAGATATATGTGTAACTTTCATGTAAAGTCATGTGATATAATTTTACTTAAAGGAAAAAAATCGAACTTTCCTTTGTTGCCTTTAGTAGAAATTAAACATGTAATCAGAGATAGTATTTTCAAAATTTATGTAATGAACTACTGTGGGACATTTTTCAGCATTAACAGCATGGTGGGGATTCCCAGAAATCAAGAAATTGATTTAGGGTCAACTTTCATTTAGTTTTCAGAAGTTTATTCCTTTTTTCCTGGCATGTGCTTTTCGTGGGGCTGTGAAGAAGTTTGCACTTACTGGAATGGAAGTCTGCACAGTCCCGTTCTAGGATCCTTCATGCTATTTTGGATATGTGTTGTTTTCAATTCAAATGATTCCCCAGTTGTAGTTGCCTGTTAGAGCAAAGAATCAACAGGGTCTTTTGGTAACCATGGAAGCCACTGGCTCTCCAATGAGTTATTGTTAGATTGCTTCACTGGATAAATTTCTCTTATTTCCTGAGAGGAAAGTAATGTAACGTGATCTTTATAATATGAGACCTCAGTCATGGAAACAAGAAAAGGATGTTGAGGAAAGAGGATTTCATATTGCCTTATTTTATTGATAATGCAAATCTTGGTCCAAATGAGACTTGGGAAATTACACTAAAGAGTGTGTAGTTAAAAAGAAGTGAGAGTTACTAACAGTCCTCGTTGGGTCTTCAAGTTTTAGAATCTAAGTTCTATCACTTTAAAAAAAAAAATTTCCCATTATACTAATCATAGTCTCAAAGGGAAGATTCACATAAATCCCGCTAGTACTTTCAATCAAAGAAGCTAAAAAGCAGTTATACTTCTGACTTCTGGGTCAGTTAGGACATAGTAACATTTCTATAGGTTGTTTAATTCAACTTGGGATTTCCCTTTCAACCTCAGTTTAGAAAGAAGAAAAAAAAAATGACTGTGATGAGCTAGCATTTCCAAACAATAAACTCTTGCCTCAATATTATCTTTGAAAATCTGCATTGCTGGAAATTTCTAAAAACACTAATTATGAATCCCTTGACCAAAGGACAAAATGTATATTGCTTCTGGAAATGCCCCCATATTATTAATGTAACTCTTGTTATTTATAGAATTTATGAAGTGACCCAAGCATACATTCATGTGTATTGGAAGATACTTGAAAGCAGACCAGATTCCTTTCTTATTAAGCCAGCCAACACCAGGAAGTGATTACATTCATTTTATTTTTACATTCACCTGAATAGTCTTTTTAATGGGGACCTAGAAAAAAACATGGAAGGTCAGATCTGTAAAGAACCTTTACTATAGGCTCTTGTTTTTTAAAATGAGAGGTAGCCACAGCAAGTTAGTGCCTCCCATTTCTCTTTACATTGGATCCACTGTCTTTATGACACTGATGAGCCTAATATCATGCCAGGGAAGCTCAGTTAACATCAGTAGACTTTCCTTTAAACATGAAATGGAATCCACTCTTGTTAACAGGTCCATCAAAGCTATAGGTGGTCTGACTCCTGTAGATGCCTCCTTCCTCATCTTCTTTCCCCATCCACCATACTTCAATAGACCAACTTACTTTCTTTTTCCTGAAAATACCAAGTTTGTTCTGTCTACTTTCTGGTGACTGTGCCTGGAAAGGCTTTCACCTGATTTTGCATAGCTGGCTCTCACATGTGGTTGGTAGAACTTCTAAGATTTCCACCCTCTAGTACACATGCTCCTCTTTTAAAAAATATTTTTATAAAGATTTATTTATTTATTTGAGGTGTTGGGGAGGAGGGGCAGAGAAGAGTCTTAAGCAGACTCCACACTGAGTGCAGAGCCTGACATGGGGTTCTGTCTCATGACCCTGAGATCATGACTCTGAGATCACACTCTAAGCCCAAACCAAGAGTCCGGCACGTAACCAACTGTGTCACCCAGACTTCCCATGTACATGCTTCTCTTGACTGTAGCTAGAACCAGTGAATACAATGCTGTATCACTCCTGTGATTATGTTACTCATGAGTTGACTTGAGTTACTCAAAAGAGAAACTCTTAGGTAGGCCTGACCTAATCAAGTGAACCCTTTAAAAGAAGGTCAGGTGTTAGGGAGACACTCTTTTGTTGGCCTAATAGAAAGCATGTTATAAGAGCAGGGAATCAAACAGCAAGGTATAGTAGTATGTAGGAAGTGAGAGTGGTCCCCAGCCAACAGCTGGCAAGAAGAGGGGGACCATAGTCTCATAGCCACAGGAAATGAATCCTGCTGACCACCAGTGAGCTTGGAAGAGAACCCCAACCTTCAGATAAAATCACCACCCGTGCCAAAACCTTTGTTTCAGCATACAAGACCCTGAGCAGGGGTCTCAGGTAAACTATATCTGGACTCCTGATTCACAGAAACACTGAGACAGTACATTTGCGTTACTTTTTAGGCAGCTAAGTTTGTGTCTATTTGTGATGCAGCAGAAGAAAATTAACACATCACCTTTCTTCTCTTGTTTCAAGTGTGGCTTCCTCCCAAAGGCCTTCTCTAAGTGCTGAAATGCTTTCTTCCCCCTGTTCCCCTTACCCTCTTTTATTTTCTTGATAGCATTTAACAAAATCTAGTTACCTTATTTGCTTGTTGTCCTGGTAGTTGCTGTATTCCTCAGCACCTAGAGTGTTGTTGCACACATAGTAGGCATGCAATAAATATTTCTTAAATGAATCACTTAATCCAAATTAATGTTTTTATCAACTGCCCCTGACTAAGATTCTAAATGATTCCCTGGACCATCAGGCAGCAGATAATTTGGGGAGTAAAGTAAATGAAAGAACCTTGGCCTGGTGACAGAACGTCTCCTCTCTAATGGCGGTGTTGCTATCCAGACTTTAATCTAAAACCATCTGCCTTTATTTTTCTTAACCTGGTCAGTTGGACAGCACATCTGCCATTGCTGCTGTTGCTGTAGCCAAATTATATGATTAACTTTTATAAAACAGGAGCTTAGAAACAGAGTAGACTGATACCTTCATCAACTGTATGATCAGCCACTGTGTTATTAACTTTACCACTCACTCTTGTTGCTGTGCTATTCCCACCCTGCCCCCCCCACCCTGAATGGTTTAACTTCTTGAGTGTGGATCTGGTTAATTTGTTCTCAAGCTTTCAGTTGATGATTTCCTTTCTTTACCACTTTGGATCAGGTGTTCTTATGCTATCAGAGAAGAGACTATTATCATAATGTATCTCTCATAACTGCTAACCTGGCACACTTGCATCCTTATAATATGGACCCAGATGACTGAGTACCTAGCTGATTTGGGGACCCAGGTTTCTGTGCAAGGGTTTCAACACATATATAAAAATTTGGTAGACTATGTAGAAGTGGAAAAATAATTTCCCTTTACCCTTTGCATTCTTGGCTGAGAACTGTGAAATAAATGACAGATGAACAAGATAAAAACAAACACATTAAGATGTATATCTCACATATACATGAGGGATACCCAGAAAAACTGACTAACTCTCAGAAATGTCCCAAGACACCACCTTAAATACCATCCTAAACTTAAAACAAGAGAAGAATGCTGGTGGAGTGGTGGGGATGGAGACAAGGCCAGTTACAGGAGGTCACCATGAAAAACACAGTAAAAAAGAATATGGTTGTTCTGTACATTCAAATCTGTGCCTTCTCCACTCTTATGAAATTAGAGTTATCCTGGTACAGAAAGGGAAACACCTTCTACTGCTACTTTATTTTTTTTGTTGTACCCTTATTCCCTGGTATAGTGCCAGACATATAACGGGTACTCAATAATAGCTTTGAAGAATGCATGAATTAAGTCTCTACCATGTTAACTGTCACCAAGTTGTGGGAGATCTCCTTTTCTGTAAGATACCTCCTGTGGGAAATTACCCTTTTCCTTTTGGAGAACTGAATCATTCAATGATCTTTGATGATAGATGTTAGGATGGTTCTGCACCATCTCTGTGTCATTCTTTATTGAACACTTACTTTGTGCCTAGTACTGTGTGAGGTGCTAGGGAAACAAAGGTAGATGGGATACCTGCTCATAATGAATTTGTAGTCTTGCAACTCTCATTTTTACCACTTGCGTTCCAGATTAGGACATGATGTAATTCTAATAAAGAAGCAATAATACATTGAAATATAGGCTTTAATAGTTATGAAGATAGTCTTAAATAGTGTTTGGGTTTGTAATATTTCCGTTTTTTCATGCTTTTATTAGTTGGGTAATACTAGCTGCACAGATAAGCCTCAGCAGATTAGCATAACAGAAATGTATTTCTTGCTCATGTAATTTCCAAAATGAGTGCTCCAGAGAAACTGGTACTTTCATCCAAACCTGTGACTAAGGGATCCAACTTCTTCTGTGTTCGAGATCTGCCATCTTTAAGTTCTAAGGTTGTTTCTCAAAGGGAGAGAGGGGAAGATCTTAATCAGGTCTCAAAGTATTACAAATTGCTTCTGCCAACGATCCACTGACCACAGCTCTCTTGCGTGGTTGCACCTAACTGCAAAGGAAATGGAGTGATGTAGTAAATGTACACATGGAGTACATTTAAGTTTACCAGAACAGAACAAGAAGAGATGATTTTCTATTTACCAAGCTGAAGCAATTTAAATTTTCCTTTTTTTTTTTTTGAAGATCAGGCTGATACTAAAGTTGGGTTTTCATCCTTCTGATGGCTGAGTAATATTCCATCATATATATGGACCACATCTTCTTTATCCATTCATCTGTTGAAGGGCTTCTTGGCTCTTTCCACACGTTGGCAACTGTGGCCATTGCTGCTATGAACGTTGGGGTACAGATGGCCCTTCTTTTCACTTCGTCTGTATCTTTGGGGTAAATACCCAGGAGTGCAATGGCAGGGACATAGGGTAGCTCTATTTTTAATTTCTTAAGGAATATCCACACTGTTTTCCAAAGTGGCTGCACCAACTTGCATTCCCACCAACAGTGTAAGAGGGTTCTACTTTCTCCGAATCCTCTCCAATACTCATTGTTTACTGTCTTGTTGATTTTGGCCATTCTAACTAGTGTAAGGTGGTATCTCAGTGTGGTTTTGATTTGAATCTCTCTGATGGCTAGTGATGACTGTGGACTCTGAGAAACAAACTGAGGGTTTTAGAAGGGAGGGGAGGGGGGATGGGTGGGCCTGCTGGTCGGTATTAAGAAGGGCATGTATTGCATGGAGCACTGGGTGTGATGTATAAACAATGAATCTTAGAACACCGAAAAAATAAAATAAAAAAAACAAGAACAACAAAAAAGAAGATCAGGCTGGTATTTCTTAGTCAAACATTCTTTATCTTAAGGTAAAGACTTAGATATTTTGAATGGATTTTTTTAAGGGAGAAAGATTACTATTATAATAATAACCAAAATATATAAAATGATTAGCTATTGTGACAAGAACATTTTAAAACCTTGAAAAAAAAATGTAGTGAATGTAGTAAAGGCATGTTCTAGGAGGAAAAGTAACAAAGTTTAGTGACTAACCAGCAAGCCTTTCTCTGGTACTGAGAAAATCCCTGGGTCTCTCTCTTTACTAGCTCTATTATCCATATGAAGGGATAAAGAGCCAGAAGTCAGAATAATTGGGCTTTGTTTGCTGTTACTTATCATCCTGTCCACTTTTTTTCCCTGTTCACGTTTTACAGATACTTCTACCCTCTGAGTCTCTGCAGATTTGTGCAAAAGAGGGACAAAGTACACACATCATGTACTTTTCATATATTTGTTTAGAAGTTGAATGAAATAATGATGTGGAGGTATGTTCTGAAGTGCAAACTGCAATATAAATGCAAAATGTTACCTTTCTTTTCATCACTAACCCCATTAAGATGATGGACTATTAGGAAAAGTGGAAAGTGAAGTCGGGATATTCAATTTGGCATCAGCTTCTCCTTGCACCACTTGTTTCTCGCCCTCTATAGTCACACTGTAATCCTTGCTATCTTCTAATAAGTCATGTGATCATCATTCATTCATTCATTCCCTTTGAAAAGACTTCCTGTAGGTCTAATAATAAACTATCACTGTGGACATTTTTTGAGCTCTCCCTGTGGCTGCACTAGACCATGCATGCATTTTACCCACATGACTCATCTCATCTTCCCTCACAGCAAGTCTGGAAGACTTGGTCTCTTATCACCTCCTGTTTTTCACAGATGGGAAAACCAAAGCTCACAGAGATGGAGCTGGTTGTTTGAGTCTCATAACTTAACACTGGCATTCTGACTCCAGAGTTCATGCTTGTGACTGCAATGTTCTCTCGGGTCTCCATGTGGCTGTTGTGTGCCAGACACCTAGGGCTTTCATGGTGAGCAAGCAAACATGATCCCTGACTTTAAGGAGATTTTTGCTTGGCTCAGCATCATCAGGCCCTGTATACACTGTTCCTGTGCCTGCACAGCTCTCCCAAGAATACTTCTTGTCCCTTCTCTCTGCCTAGTTGGTTTCTCCTTATCCTGAAGTCTCAGGTCAGGCATCATATTCTCCATCCCTTCCTGACTGCCCATCCAGGGAGTGCCTAGAATGCTTATGAGCAGAGGAGGTATTGTCTAGTTGTTAAAGTGCACATATGCTTATGAGCAGAGACGGTATTGTCTAGTTGTTAAAATCTTAGGCCTAGACATGGACTGTCCTAGCTTGAATTTGGCCCATCAGTTCCACTTTAATTTGCAATAAGTTATTTCACATCTCTGGGTCTCAGTGTCTATATGTATAAATGGGATTGTTGCAAGAATGAAATGAAATAATCTATGTAATGTTGATTAGCACTCATGGGGTAAGTGCTTGGTTGACTTAGTTAACTTTCACTAATTACCATTAGGAAGACTGGTCAGTCACCATTCTCATTTCTTTCTCTTGCCCAGGGCTGTAGGGTCTGCTGTGAAAGGTGGGGATGTTGACTTCATAATCTGCCTTCGATTTCAAAGTTTTGGGGTTGACAATGAGAGGCTGACATCTCTGAACTCAGAACTCTGGCATCTTGAGTGAGCTCAATGTAGAGAAGGCCCATGATTTGACCATAGCCCTCATTTTTGACAATGTACATATTAGTGAACACACCCAGCTCCATGCCCTTCCTACAGAAATATAGGACCAATTTATGATTTTAATCAGATCAGCTTTTGCTGATGTGCAGTGAGGAATAATTAGTTGGTATTTGGTGCACAGAATGACACTGCACTGAGCCATGAGGGAAATGCTTCTTCTAGCATTTCAACTCCCTTGCTGAGGTAGCTTTCCTTCCTTTCCATTGTGCTCAGATGGGTCTCTATGCGAAGCATAGTCATCTCTTTCTCTGTACCTTTTCTCCCAGACTCAGGCATGTTTATCATCCCCAGGTGAGGATGAAGACATGTCTAGGTAACCAATTAGCCAAAACAGAGCATTGAGAGACTTACAAATTTCAGTGGTTTAAAGGTCAGTGTCCAATAAATTGAGTCTGAGCAAGGCTTTTCCTCCAGGATTTGGAATACTGCAGAGTTTAATCTTGGAGTTCCTAGGGTCTATAAAGGAAGCAGCAGGTGTCCAGAATGTCAGTCTTTGTTCCACTCCAAAGGCATATGTGCTCCTGGCTCCAGAAAAATCTCTGTCCTATCCACTGAAAGCTTTGGTTCACTCTTTTCTTCTCTTTTGTGCTTAGAAGTCCCAATGTCTACAAGCTACACAGGTGCCTACCTTGACTTCAATCAGAGTTAGGAAATTCAGAAGAAAAAAAGGAATTTTGGTTGTTAGTATTTAAAATTTAATAAACACCATAGGAAATGTGGCAGCTTTAAAAAGCAGCTGCATATTCTTTGACATTTCTCCCATTGAGAGGAGGGGTCTAGGTTACCTTTCTTTAAATCTGGATAGATTCAAACTATAAAAAGTGATGCTAGATGACCTTCAAGGCTAGGTCATAAAAGACTATGCAGTTTCCATCTAAACCTTGTTAGAACTTTGACTACTCTTAATCCACTATATTGTAAGGAAGCTGAAGCCCCATAGCATAGCCTCCTGAAGCTATGGTCAAGAGTTTCAGCTGAAACTGGCTTCTGTGTTATCCCAGTACAGATGTCAAATATGTGAGTGAGGAAGCTCCCAGATGATTCCAGCCTCCAGAAGTTTGAGTCTTCTCCAGACACTAGAGTCACCCCAGTCACATACGCCTTCCCAACAGAGGTTCAGATATTGGGGATCAGAAGCAAGTCATCTCTATTATTCCTTGTTCAAATTCCTAACCTGCAGAATCTATGAGCATATTAAAATAGTTGTTATTTTATGTCACTGTGTTTTGGGTTGGTTTGTTATACAGCAATAGGTAGCTGGAGTAGCAGGTTTCATTGAGCTAACTTCTAAGTGCCAAGTAAGAGAAGTTGGGTAATTGTAAGCACAATTGAGAAAGCTGTAAGAATCACGGAATGAGTAGAACTTCAGAATTATAAGGGATCCTGTGTGTCACTTAGTAAATCCAGCAGCCTTGAAGTTGCCACTAATCTGAATTTTCTGTTTAACATATTCAGGCAGAGATAATTTACTCGTTGTTTATCTACTTCTAATGATGAGGAACTCATAACTTCATGAAGCACAATCTCTTGTGGAAGTACAACTGGATAGAGTAAAGGAAGATATTTTTATTGCTAGACAAAGATGGTGAGTGACAGAACAAACACAGCTACTAAGAGAAAATGACTTTCAGGAAAGGTTTCACCCATACAAGTTGGAGGTCCTAAAAAAACATGGCAAACACTATGACACCTGCTATTTGGACTACTCATCTGAAATTTATCCTACACTGCCTTTTTAAAAAAATTTTTTTAGGCTTTGGTAATGTGTAGAGGGCCTCTCCATTTCCATTTCATGATGTGATATTGGTTTCTAGTGGTAAAGGATAGGGAGAAATCAAAACTAATTGGGATACCATTCTTAGAAATGTAAAGACAGGTATATAAGCTCAGAGAACATCTAAAGTAGGATGGCAAGGAAGTCATTCATCACAAGCTGAATGTAAATAAGTAGTGCAATGCAGGTACAGAACATACTAGCTCATTCTGTAGTAGACAACAGGATAGAAAGGTCACAAGTGCCATTGTTTAATTGTCCAGAAAAATAAGTCAAATTCAATTTGAAGAATTTCCCTCAATTCTGAGAATGCTACTTTAAGAGGGATAGTTACAATCTAGAGGATTTTCAGAAGATATCAACAAAGATAACTGTTCTCAAGGTGGAAAAATGTCTAGAAACCATGTTATGTAGAATACAGTGGAAGGATCTGGCTATCTGGCTATGTTTAGCAAAAAAAGGAAAGTAAAACAGGATGATATCATAATAGCCTTCAAATACTTAAATGATTCTCAGTAGACAAAGAGATGAACCTTCGCCAACTCCATTCTTAGCATCTTAGTGTAGGCCTCCAGCATTGCTTGCCTTGATTGCTATATCAGACTTCTTGTGTCTTTGATTCCCATCTTGCTCTACAATCACGTTTCTACAAATGCAGATACAATCTTTTAAAATTGCAAGTCATATCACAACAGTCCCTTGTTTAGTAGTCTCCAAACTTCTTACTGGACTTGGAATAAAGTCCACATTGTTTACCATATCCTGCAGTGGTCTCTATCTCTACCAGATCCAGAGACTCCATTTTATAAGCAGTTACTTTTAATCGTCCTATTTACTCTCTTGTAATAAACTTCACAAGTAATATAAGATATCTGATAACTTATTTTTTTAAAATAGAATTAATGTCCTAACTTTAAATGATTTCAAATAAATTTATTTTTCTCAATTTTATAGAGAAATAATTGACATACATCACTGTATAATTTTAAGGCATATAGCATGATGGTTTAATTTGCATACATTGTGAAATATCACAATAAATTCAGCTACTATTCATAATCTTATACAAATACAATAAAAATAAAGAAAAGAAAGAACATTTCATTTTGTGGTAAGAACACATAGGGTTTATTCCCTTGACAATTTTCTTATATATCATAGACCTTTTGTAAGTATCGTTATCATGTTTTACAGCACATTCTTAGTGCTTACTTATCTTCTAACTGGAAGTTTCCACCTTCTGACCACCTTCAACCACTTTCCCTTCCCCCAACTCCTGCCTTTGATAACCACAAATGTGATCTCTTTTTCTACGTTTTCAGGTTTTTGTTTTCGTTTTTTAAGATTCCACATATAAGTGAGAACATACATTATTGTTCTCTGTCTGACTTATTTCACTTAACAAAATGGCTTCAAGGTTTACCTAAGTTGTTGCAAATGGTAGGATTATCTCATTTTTTATGACTGAATAATATTCTATTGTATATATGCCACAACTTTATTTTTTTATTAATTATTTTTATTAACATATAAGGTATTATTTGCCCCAGGGATACGGGTCAGTGAATCATCAGACTTACACATTTCACAGCACTCACCCTATCACATATCATCCCCAATGTACCTAACCCAACATTCCTCTCCACCCCCCACCCCAGAAACCCTCAGTCTGTTTTGTAAAATTAAGAGTCTCTTATGGTTTTTCTCCCTCCTCATCCCATCTTGTTTCATTTTTTCCTTCCCTACCACTAAACCCCCCACTCTGCTTCTCAAATTTCTCATATTATTTCGCTAAGCATAATACCCTCTAGTTCCATCCACGTCATTGCAAATGGCAAGATTTCATTTCTTTTGATGGCTGCATAGTATTCCATTGTGTGTGTGTGTGTGTGTGTGTGTGTGTGTGTGTGTGTGTGTGAGACATCTTCTATATCCATTCATCTGTTAATGGACATCAAGGTTTTTTCCATAGTTTGGCTATTGTGGATATTGCTGCTATAAACATTCAGGTACACGTGACCTTTGGATCACTACATTTGTACCTTTAGGGTAAATACCCAGTAGTGCGATTGCTAGGTCATAGGGTAGCTCTATTTTCAACTTTTTGAGGAACCTCCAAGCTGTTTTCCAGAGTGGTTGCACCAGCTTGCATTCCCACCAACAGTGTAGGAGGGTTCCCCTTTCTCCACATCCTCGCCAGCATTTGTAGTTTCCTGACTTGTTAATTTTAGCCATTCTGACTGGTGTGGGGTGGTATCTCATTGTGTTTTGATTTGTATTTCCCAGGTGCCAAGTGATGTTGAACACTTTTTCATATGTCTGTTGGCCATCTGGATGTCTTCTTTGCAGAAATGTCTGTTCATGTCCTCTGCCCATTTCTCGATTGGATTATTTGTTCTTTGGATGTTGAGTTTGATAAGTTCTTTATAGATTTTGGATACTAGCCTTTTATCTGATATGTCATTTGCAAATATCTTCTCCTATTCTGTCAGTTGTTTTTTGGTTTTGTTGACTGTTTCCTTTGCTGTGCAAAAGCTTTTGGTCTTGATGAAGTCCTAATAGTTCATTTTTGTCCTTGCTTCCCTTGCCTTTGGTGATTTTCTAGGAAGAAGTTGCTGTGGCTAAGGTCGAAGAGGTTACTGCCTGTGTTCTCCTCAAGGATTTTCATGGATTTCTGTCTCACATTGAGGTCTTTCACCCATTTTGAGTCCATTTTTTTTGTGTGGTGTAAGGAAATGATCCAGATTCATTCTTCTGCATGTGGTTGTCCAATTTTCCCAATACCATTTGTTGAAGACACTGTCTTTTTTCCATTGGACATTCTTTCCTGCTTTGTTGAAGATTAGTAGACCATAGAGTTGAGGGTCTATTTCTGGACTCTTTATTCTGTTCTATTGATCTATGTGTCTGTTTTTGTGCCAGTATCATACTGTCTTGATGATGACAGCTTTGTAATAGAGCTTGAAGTCTGGAATTGTGATGCCACCAACTTTGGGTTTCTTTTTCAACATTCCTCTGGCTATTCGAGGTCTTTTCTGGTTCCATATAAATTTTAGGATTATTTGTTCCATTTCTTTGAAAAAAAAAATGGATGGTATTTTGATAGGGATTGCATTAAATGTGTAGATAGCACAGACATTTTTACAATATTTGTTCTTCCAATCCATGAGTATGGAATATTTTTCCATTTCTTTGTATCTTCCTCCATTTCCTTCATGAGTACTTTATAGTTTTCTGAGTACAGATTCTTGGCCTTTTTGGTTAGGTTTATTCCTAGGTATCTTATGGTTTGGGGTGCAATTGTAAATGGGATCGGCTCCTTAATTTCTCTTTCTTCTGTCTTGCTGTTAGTGTATAGAAATGCAACTGATTTCTGTGCATTGATTTTATATCCTGACAATTTACTGAATTCCTGTATGACTTCTAGCAGTTTTGGACTGGAGTCTTTTGGGTTTTCCACATAAAGTATCATATCATCTGCAAAGAGTGAGAGTTTGACTTCTTTGACAATTTAGATGCCTTTAATTTCTTTTTGTTGTTTGATTGCCAATGCTAGGACTTCTATTACTATGTTGAATAGCAGTGGTGATAGCAGACATCCCTGCTGTGTTCCTGACCTTAGCGGAAAAGCTCTAAGTTTTTCTCCATTGAGAATGATAGTTGCTGTGTGATTTTTCATAGCTGGCATTGATGATATTGAGGTATGTACCCTTTATCCCTACATTGTGAAGAGTTTTGAACAAGAAAGGATGCTGTACTTTGTCAAATGCTTTTTCAGCATCTAATGAGAGTATCATATGGTTCTTGTTCTTTCTTTTTAATGTATTGTATCACATTCATTGATTTGTGGATGTTGAACCAAGCTTGCAGCCTGGGAATAAATCCCCCTTGGTTGTGGCAAATAATCCTTTTAATGTACTATTGGATCCTATTGGCTAGTATTTTGGTGAGAATTTTTGCATCCTTGTTCATCAAGGATATTGGTCTGTAATTCTCCTTTTTGCTGGGATCTTTGTCTGGTTTTGGGATCAAGGCAATGCTGGCCTCATAAAATGAGTTTGGAAGTTTTCCTTCCATTTCTATTTTTTGGAACAGTTTCAGGAGACTAGGTATTAATTATTCTTTAAATGTTTGATAGAATTCCCCTAGGAAGCCATCTGGCCCTGGGCTCTTGTTTGTTGGGAGATTTTTGATGACTGTTTTAATCTCCTGACTGGTTATGGGTCTGTTCATGTTTTCTATTTCTTCCTGGTTCAGTTTTGGTAGTTTATACATCTC
This sequence comes from Lontra canadensis, assembly GCF_010015895.1. NCBI lineage: Eukaryota > Metazoa > Chordata > Mammalia > Carnivora > Mustelidae > Lontra > Lontra canadensis. The sequence continues at coordinate 20,780,661 of NW_022630999.1, forward strand.
TAGGAATGCATCAATTTCTTCCGGATTGTCAAATTTGCTGGCATATACTTCCTCATAATATGTCCTTATAATTGTTTGTATTTCTTTGGTGCTGGTTGTGATCTCTCCTTTTTCATTCATGATTTTATTAATTTGGGTTCTTTCTCTTGTCTTTTTGATAAGTCTGGCCAGGGGTTTATCAATCTTATTAATTCTTTCAACGAAACAGCTCCTAGTTTCATTGATCTATTCTATTGTTCTTTTGGTTTCTATTTCATTGATTTCTGCTCTGATCTTTATGATTTCTCTTCTCCTGCTGTGTTTAGGCTTTCTTTGCTGTTCTTTCTCCAGCTCCTTTAGGTGGGTGTTAGGTTGTGTATTTGAGACCTTTCTTGTTTCTTGAGAAAGGCTTATATCAGTATATACTTTCCTCTCAGGACTGCCTTTGCTGTGTCCCATGGATTTTGAACTGTTGTGTTTTCATTATCATTTGTTTCCATGAATTTTTTCAATTCTTCTTGAATTTCCTGGTTGACCCATTGATTCTTTCCAAATTTCCTCTTGTGATTGATTTCTAGCTTCAGAGCATTGTGGTAGGAAAATATTCAGGGAATTATTCCAATCTTTTGGCATTGGTTGAGACCTGATTTGTGACCCAGGATGTGATCTACTCTGGAGAATGTTCCATGTGCACTAGAGAAGAATGTGTATTCTTTTGCTTTGGAATGTTCTGACTATATCTGTGATGTCCATCTGGTCCAGTGTGTCATTTAAGGCCTTTATTTCCTTGTTGATCTTTTGCTTGGATGATCTGTCCATTTCAGTGAAGAGGGTGTTAAATTCCCCTGTTATTATTGTATTATTGTTGATGTGTTTCTTTGATTTTGTTATTAAGTGGTTTATATAGTTGGCTGTTCCCATGTTAGGGGCATAGATATTTAAAATTGTTAGATGGTCTTCTTGTACAGACTCTTTAAGTATGATCCAGTCTGAAAAAAAATGAGATTAAAAAATTTTTTTAAATTCATCTCTTATTATAGTTTTTGGCTTAAAATCTAATTTATATGATATAAGGATTGCCACCCCAGCTTTATTTTGATGTCCATTAGCATGGTAAATTGTTTTCCACCACCCCCCGCTTTAAATCTGGAGGTGACTTTGGGTCTAAAATGAGTTTCTTGTAGACAACATATTGATGTGTTTTGGTCTTTTATCCATTCTGATACCCTGTGTCTTTTGATTGGGACATTTAGCCCATTTACGTTCAGGTTACCTATTGAAAGATATGAATTTAGTGTCATTGTATTGTCTGTAAGGGGACTGTTACTGTATATTGTCTCTGTTCCTTTCTGGTCTACTACTTTTAGGCTCTCTCTTTGCTTAGAGGACCCCTCTCAATATTTCCTGTAGAGCTGGTTTGGTGTTTGCAAATTCTTTTAATTTTTGTTTGTCTTGGAAGCATTTTATCTCTCCTTCTATTTTCAATGATAGTCTAGCTGGATAGTATTCTGGGCTGCATGTTTTTCTCATTTAGTGCTCTGAATATATCATGCCAGTCCTTTCTGGCCTGCCAGGTCTCTGTGGATAAGTCTGTGCCAATCTAATATTTTCACCATTGTATGTTATAGATTTCTTGTCTTGAACTGCTTTCAGGATTTTTCTCTTTGTCACTAAGACTTGTAAGGTTTACTATTAGATGATGGGGTGTGGACCTATTTTTATTGATTTTGAGGGGATTCTCTGTGTCTCCTGGATTTTGATGCTTATTCCCTTTGCCATATTAGGGAAATTCTCTACTATAATTTGCTCCAATATACCTTCTGCCTCCCTCTCTCTTTCTTCTTCTGGGATCCCAATTATTCTAATATTGTTTCATCTTATGGTATCAATTATCTCTCAAATTCTCCCTTCATGGTCCAGTAGTTGTTTGTCTCTCTTTTGCTCATCTTCTTTATTGTCCATCATTTGGTCTTCTATATCACTAATTCTCTCTTCTGCCTCATTTATCTTAGCAGTAATGGCCTCCATTTTTTATTGTACCTCATTAATAGATTTTTAAATTTCAACTTGGTGAGATTTTAGTTCTTTTATTTCTCCAGAAAGGGATTTTATTTCTGCAGAAAGAGTTTCTCTCATATCTTCCATGCCTTTTTTGAGCCCAGCTAGCACCTTGAAAATCATCGTTCTGAACTCTATTTCTGACATATTAACAATGTCCTTGCCAGGGGCTGTGCTAAGTAATCTGCTTGGGTTCCCTCTTGGAGCTCTCATTCCTTGAACGCTTTCCATAGAGCTTTGTTGGACAAAAATGAAGATGGCGGCCTCCCAATCTCTGGCCTGGAGGAGCCAAGGGCTCAGGGCCCCACTCCTCAGTGCACCCTCAGAGATAAGCAATCACTCCTGTCTCCCTGTTCTCTGGCCGCACTCTGAGCTCACCTGGCCTGTGACCAAGCATTTCTATCTCTGGCACACAGCCCCGTCTGGAGTCTCCAAACCCAGCTGATTCCTGCTGTGCTGCTCCTCCCAGAGCAGGGAGGTGAGTCTCCCTGGATCTTCGACCCGTGTGGTTCCTGCTCAAAGAGCAGTGGTCCGACTGTGCCTTGGATCACGGTTTAAGGTAACCCCAATCTGAAAACTCACTCTTTAGCTCTGTCTCTGTAGTTGGCTTCCCTGCTCTGATACCTGGCAGCTCTCCCACACTAGACACCCCCAGTTTTTCTGTGACCCCATGGGACGTGAGACCACACTGTCCCTGCAAGGGCTCCACCCCTGCTTAGCTCTGGAGTGACATCCCTCAGTGGAGTAGACTTCTAAAAGTTCTGATTCTGTGCTACACTGCTCCACCACTTGCTGGGAGCTAGCCCTCCCCCCACGATCTATCTTCCCTTCACTTCAGAGTCCCTTCTCCACAGGTCCTACCTTTCAGAAAATGGTCAATTTTCTGTTCCTAGAATTGCTGCTTTTCCTCTCTTCTATCTCTTGTTGAGTTTGTAGGTGTTCAGAATGGTTTGATACCTATCTAGCTGAACTCCTAGGATCGGATGTTGTTTTAGTCTGCTACTTCTCCGTCTTGCCTCTCCTTCTATGCAACAACTTCTTTATCCATTCATTTCATGGACACTTAGGTTGTTTCCAAGTCTTGGCTATTGTGTATAGTACTGTTATGAACATGGGAGTAGATATTTTTTTTGAGTCAGTGTTTTCAATTCCTTGGTGTATGTTCCCAGAAGTGGAATTGCTGGATCACATGGTAGTTCAATGTTTAATTTCTTGAGGCTTCTTCGTACTGTTTTCTGTAGTGGCTGTGCCAATTTACAATTCCATTAACAGTATACAGTGTTCCCTTTGCCCCATATCCACTCCAGCTTTTGTTATTTCTTGTCTTTTGGATAATGGCATTCTAACAGGTATAAAATGATATCTCATTGTGGTTTTGATTTGCATTTCCTTAATGACTAGTGATGTTGAACATCTTTTTGTGTACCTGTTTGCCTTTCATATAATTTATTTGAAAAACATGTCTTTTCAGGTTCTTTGCTCATTTTTTATCTGGTGGATTTAGGGCAAGCTTTTGCTATTGAGTTATTTGAGTCCTTTATATATTTTAGATGTTAACCTCTTATCAGATATATGGATTGCAAATAGTTTTTCTATTCCATAGGTTGTCTTTTCACTCTGTTGGTTGTTTTGCTAAGCATAATATTTTTAGTTTGATGTAGTCCCATTTGTTTCTTTTTTATTTTGTTGCTTGGTGCTTTAGATATCTTATACAAAAAAATCATTACTAAGATCCATGCCAAGAAGCTTGATTCCTATGTTTTGACCAAGGGGTTTCATGATTTTGATCTTATATTTAAGTCTTTAATCCATTTTGAGTTAATTTTTGTGAGAGGCATAATTTAGGGGTCTAGTTTCATAGTTTTACATGTGAATATTGAATTATCCGAGTACTATACACTGCAGAGACTGTCTTTTCTCTGTTGAGTGTTCTTGGCTCCTTTGTCAAATATGGTTGACTATATATGGTTAGATTTATTTCTGGACTCTTGATTTGTTCACTAGGGAACAGAAAAGTAGGTTAATTCCTTGGAACTGCAATAACAAAATGATTTTAAGATCATTTTGCTTTTATTGATAATAGTATTTCTTAAATGTGATCTGCTAGGCATATTTCTAAACACTTTCTAAGTTCTCATTGAAGCGTTTAGTAGCCCAGTGGTGAGAGTTAATTAGAATGAACCTCACAAGGTCACAGCTGGTAAGTACAAGAACATGATTAACTTTGATTTATTTGGCCCCAGGCCCCAAGCGTTATGTCATGTTTTTATGCCATTATCATACTGTTGTGATGACTATAGCCCAAGCTTTCAACCATTGTGCTAGGTCTTCTCTATGCTGTTTCTACACATCTGTATTTCTTAGTCTCAACCATCCTTGAATATGACCAAAGTAGAGTAATGGAGATGTTTTAAAGTTAATCCTATTTTCTCAGGATAAAGAAGAAGATTTCAGTCCCTCCTTCTGGCATTGAGACCATGTTCTTTTGCTAATTATTTCTTTTGCTCCTCCTTTTTCTCTGTCAGGAAAACTCAGATTATTATGGGTCATTGTGAATGCAACTAAGTTAATGGCAATTGATGTCTATCCACTGCTCCTCATATTAGTGGCTCTGTATCAGCATTCACTACCCACTCCTTGAAGCAAGCATGCCCCTCTCCATCACTTTTCCCCAATCAGTTGAGGTTTTGCCTTACCCAGTGAACTTTTAATCACTCTGAATAGCTAATCACCATAATTCCTCACTGCCCAGAACTGCAAGTTCATCATGCAAATGGACCTGATGTCCTTGTTAATCACAGTAATCGCTCACTACTCATGAGCTGGGGAAGTCATGATGACTGTCCTCATCACTTAGGTTGCTCACCATCTGAGGGAGGCTGGTAGGAGTATTAAGATTCACTCAACACAGGCTGTGGGGCTAGCAATGGAATGCTCATTAGAAATGCAGGTTTCATATCTCTGCTTATAATTACTATTTTCCTAAGTTAGCATATGTGTCTGGACTTCCACTCCACTGCTTGCATCTCCATCCCCAGAGTTTCTAATGCTAAAGCTTCCATAGCAGGGTTCCCTCACAGGCTTCTCCCTCTTTGTATCTAATGCTCCATCTTGGCCTCCAGGCTATACTTTGTTAGCATTCTCCACTGAGCTTTCTGGGCAGGCCAGAAACTTTCTTCCTAAGGTTAACTAAATGTATTTGTCTTATTCTGGAATTGTTTTGATAACAGTGAACCAGAAATCAATCCATGTGGCTCACTTTGAGAACTATTTATTTTAAGAAATGGGGAGTATATCTGAATTCAAGACTGAGAAATCTTCTTCTTCTTCTTTTTTTTTTTTTTTTAAATTTTCTTTATTTATTTGAGAGAGAGGGACGAAGGGCATGTACCAGCCAGGGAGGGACAAAAGTAGAGGGATAAGCAGATTCCCTGCTGAGTTGGGAGTCTGACATAGGGCTCAATCCCAGGACCTTGAGATCATGACCTGAGCTGAAATCAGATGCTTAACCAACTGAGCTTTGCAGGCACCCCACCCCAAGACCTAGAAATTCGTTTGGAAGGACATAAACTGGACTTGAAAGGCCACCTGATGCCATGGCTGATATTCAGTTAATCTTTTTTAAAAAATATTTTATTATTTGAGAGGGAGGGAGAAAGAGAGAGAGAGCAAAAAGAGAGAGTATGAAGTGGCAGACAGAGGGAGAGGAAGAAACAGATTCCCTGATGAGTAGGGGACCCCCCCCCCCAACTGCAGAACCCTGGGATCATGACCTGAGCTGAAGGCTGATGCTTAGCCAACTGAACCACCCAGGTGCCCCTATTCAGTTAATCTTATTCCCCATCTAGTTCCACTCAGACTACTCTCTACATGTATCCTCCACTGTTTTACTTTTTAATCTTGATTTGCTTTGTTGAAAACTTCTATCAGTCTGATGATGGTATACAGACCATAAATGGCTTTCCCAAAGAAGCAGCCTCAGTTTCCATGACCTGAGCAGTCTAAGATTTGTAATTACCTGAATGTACTTTCTGAATTCCAATTCCACATTCTCGTCTCACTGCACTCCACCTTCTCTTCTATTACACACTCTCTGCTCTCTGTCTCTTCTCCCAAATTTGCATATCGAGGTATCAGCTGAATAAAGGGCCCCACATTCATCAAAATCTGTCCTCACAGAAGACAGCTGTCTTAAGTTGCCCAAACAAACATTTCTGTTATTGTTATAACATTTCAAAGGTCTTTAAAAATTGCTTGTGTTACAAGGTCATTATTTTAAGTCAGAATGCTCACCCTCAGTACTTTTGAAAGCCATCTTTATTTCTGAAAGTTCCTTTCTTTTTCCCTTCTTCCTCTCTTCCTGTATTCTCAAGTAGCAAAAGAGTCAACATGAATGAAAGAATCCAGCTCAAACCAACAAACAATAGAAGTAACCTGAGAGAAGTCAAAGCCCTGGGATGCTCTAGTGGATTTTTTTCCCCTCTGTGTAGCATCCATTTACCTTATCTCCATTTTGGGGAAATTTCTCCCTAACTCTCTTTTGAACAATTGTCTCTTCCCCACTGTTAGATTCTTAGTGGAATTGTCAATCAAATTATCTTGTTCTTCCCTAGCCAAAGGGTCCATTAGTGATCCAAACAAAACCAACTCTGTTCTCACTTTGGGGACTTTAAATATTGAACTTCAGTGATGCCAGTATGAAAAGGGGATGGGAGCTGATTTTTTGTAGTCTTGTCATTCTGTTGATGAGATTCTGCTAACTGGATCCTTCCTTCCTCTTTTCTTCTAAGATCGAGTAGTTTCTTTAAATCTTTGAGTATTCTATAGACTCAATAAAGCTTTTTTGCTTAAGGCAGGGAGAGTCAGTTCTGCTGTTTGTAAGTAAAGACCCAGCTGATGGAAAATCTACATTACAGAAACTCTTGGTTTAAAGACTTTAAATTGGTAAAAGACTTTTTTTAAAAGTCTTGGTAAAAGACTTTAAAATTGCCGAATCCTCCGGACAGTTTCTCTTTTACACTCTTGATGGGGTGCTGAGAATTGAATGGACAGAGTATGGTGGCTTAGTGCCAAAGTTTACTGGAGGTAGAATTAATAGAATGGGTCATAATGAAACTGGAGTCTTATATGCTCATGATTGTACAAACTTTTGTCTGTTTTCTGGAGATGTAGTCCCAGGTAAGTTAAATTAACAACTCAAAATCAATCCAAATTTGGATATGCTGGAACTTGAATCTCACAGCTCCTTTTCCTTGTTTCTTTTCATTAGTAAAGCTTTCAAATTATCTGTGGGGACAGAAAATATATGGTATATATATACCATATATGATATATATGGTACAGGAAAATATAAGTTAGGAAGACAATTCTGAAGTAGTTCAGCAACTGAGGGACAAACAGGGATATCTTAGCTTGAAGATTCACATAATCTCCACCATGCCTGGTTGACTTCCCAAGGCCATACAGGTAAGCCCTGTTTTTCCTCTTCCCTTGTGTTCCCTTCTCCCTCTTCCTTCCCATTCCTCATCCCTCCTCTCTCTTGTTACTCATGTACATACCTTATATAAGTTTTCTATCCTCTTCATCTTTATACATGTATTAAGCAGCATCTCTTTCTCTTATGTGATTAAAAGTGGGAACTTCAGAATCAGACAGGAGAGAGATTTCATTTTAGCACTGCTACTTTCTAGTTGTGTGACCAAAAATGAGTTTCTTTTTCAATACCAGTTTTCTCATCTTCAAAATGGAAGCAATAAAATGTATTCATGTGATGGTTACAAGGAAAGCCTATGACATAGGTACTGGCCTATGATGGGTGCCCAAGGATTGGTAGCTACTTCTATGATTATTATTTTCCTCCAAAAAAGAAGAAAACTCTTGTCACTCATTTTCAGCACATGCTTGTTACACTTGCCTTTGCCTTATTCCATTCAACTGTCTTCTCATGTGTTCAACCCCTCCTCTTCCCTTGTCCTAGAGTCATGCCTCTTCAAGGGAACCTACTAGGGATACTCCTTCCTAGGAGTAATGTACCAACAATGGAGAAATGTTAGCCTTTAGGAGAATCCTGGTAGATTTCCCTTTCAGCTAGTGAAGCATAATTTTGGTAATTATTTCATGGAGTGTTACCACTCTCCTGCTTCACTTCCCATGGTCTTTTGAAGAGTCAGGTAAGTTTCCAGATAAAATATGTGATTATAGATTATTTAATCTAGGATTAAACCTCACTCACCATCTTGGAAGAAGTTATAAGTATAACACGTTTTTTGAAAGTGAGTCTACTGAGATAAGTATATCTTTATGTATCTATTACTACAAAACTAATGAATTGAAGTTCAATGACCAGACATTTTGAAAATGCTTCATAGAAATTATTTTTTCTTCTACAGTGAAGAATATTTACATTTTTTATTGTTTATTTATTTTTGTGGAGTCTTTTAAAAATAGGTGATTTAAGGATCTCTCTGCCTTCCCTGAAATGCTTCACTGTTACCAGATTTGAGAAGTTGGTGTTGGGAAAACTTTTATTCTTTTAAGCCCAGCAATATATGAAAAATACTATTTGTCTAGCCAAGGCAGTCTCAACTTGGCTGTTTTCCTAGACTCTTGATTCTACTTTAAGATGTGTGCTCTAGTTTGTGGCCAACACACATTTATATTTCTTACAGATGCGTTAAACTTGGGAGCTTATCAATAGTTGGACTTGGAAGTACGGTAGCTCTAATGGGAAAATCTTGCTTTGCTGAACCGTTAATGCTCAAGGTTTAAGTGTAAAAGCCCAACTGTGCTTAATCCACTCCCTATCACCATTTCCAACTGGAGCTTGGAACATGCTCAAAGTCAGAAGCTAAGCGGAGGCAGGGATCTAGTGACTTAAGAAGCTGAAGAGATTTTCTCTGAGTCCAAATTTTTCTCCAGCTGCTGTGGGATTTGACACTGGAGTGCAACATTCCAATCCCTGCTTAATACAGGGTCTTTGAAGGTATCCACAGTCTCTATCTTAGTCTTGTTTCCTTCTAAACATGTATGACAATAAATTCTGGCTGATGGTACCTCAGGCATATTGTCTGATTGCCTTCCTCAAATAATGTTTGATGGTCCGGTTCTCTAGAAGTTTGCATTCAGATCTGTTTGACATCAAAATGCATTTCTCTGACATATGTAATCCTCTGTAAGCTTGATGAGAGAGCTTCGTTTCTGTTCTCCCTAAGATATGTGTGTGTGTGTGAGGGGTAGGGGATATAATTTATCTTACTTTGAAGATGAGAGAGAAAAATTGAAGAGTCTGAACAATGTTAGGAGGCCAAAATAAAGCTAAAGAAAAATGATACAGAGAAATAAGTAAGAAAAATAAATTTAAATATCAGATAGGGATAGAAAAGGAGCACTAAATTGCTTCACTTTTATGATGAGGTATAGATCTAATTAAACAAAAAATCTGAACTTGTTTTTAAAATATGGACTTATCATAAAAATTGTAAAAAATGTTCTGAGGTAAATAAAGGGAACTGGGTAAGCCTTCTCTTCCCCTCTCCCCTACCAACCCTTATTCCACCCTTGGACGTAAGCACTGTCACCTGTGTTCTTTTCCTCACCTATCAGGTGACACTGCAAAGTCCACTAAATGCCTCCAAGCCTTTCTATGGCTGTAAAGTGTTGATAAAATTACTTATCTTTTAGCACTATTGAGAGGATTGAAAAGTGTCTATCACTTATATATATGTGTATGAACAACATTAGAGCTTAATGAACACTGGCATTATTATTTTTCTAGGCACAAACATAGGTATTTTTTACCAAAGAAAAATTACCAAAAAAATATTTTTAACCTAATAATATGCTGGAAGAATTTACAAATTACTAATGTATAAATTATTTTTTATAAATGCACACATATGATCACATTATAGTTAATTATGGTTTGTTTAGATCCTCCTCTTTAAGCCTTCTCCTTCCATATGCCCTGTCTTGAAATTTACTTAATAGCTTATTATGTGTGTGTATGTATTTTTCTTCATGTACATATAATCATAGACAAAAGCACATATGAATATTCACGTGGAACTTTTGTTATTGATTTACAAAATAGGATTATATTATAGAATTTATTTTTGTAAGATTTGCAAATTATAAAACACCATTTCCTGGTCTTTTCTGTACCAATGGAAGCAGGAAAGCTTAAACTTTGAATTCACAGCAGATGTCCTTGCTCTTGGAAATGGGGAAGCCCCTGGGTATGGGGAGGACAAGAGCCTAATGCTGGTCAGCTATATCTAAGGAGAAATATGTTGCAAGATTTCTAGGAGAGTTTAAGTTCCTAATAAATAGGATAAATTTGGTTTTGCTAGTTTTAATTCTTCTCCCTTCATCCCTCTTGGGAACTGGAAATGATACTTGAAATGACAGTGCCATCTTTGAATCATGATGGGATGAGTGGGAGGACAAAAGGCAGAATATTAGTGAAGGCATGAAAGGAAGAGAAGAGACTGAGTGCCTGATGGCATTTGAGTGGCTGAATTAGAACCAGTTATCTTCTGGCCTCTGGATTTCCTAGAATAAACAAACACTATTTGTGTAAACCACAATCATCAGGTTTTCCCTTCCATGTAGTGAAACGCATTCTCAACTGATACACATAATTTTCTGGATCTTGTTTTTATTGAAGTTCTGATAATTTATCATGAAAGTGCACGGTTTCATAGTATGAATTATTATAACTTAGCCTTTTTCTAATTGTTGGGTATTAAATTTATATCTAGTATTTCTTTTGTCTTGTTTTATTTTTTGGCTACTTCAAACAACATTGCATTAAATATCCTCAAAATATATCTTCATACACTGAGACTTTCATTTTTATGGAATAAATTTTCAGGAGAACTGCTGGGTGTATATATTTTTTAAATTTTAGTAATTATTGCCAGAGCATATTCCAGCAAAGCCAGTAATATTTTACATTTTAGCAGCAATGTGCCAAAACAACACTGTCCTTCCCACATTCCCACTGGCAATAGTTCTATTGATATTTTCTAATCTCGTGTTTATAAAATCACAACTTATTGTTGGATTAGTTCATATTTTTCTGAGTACTAGTGATTTTAAGCTCCTTTCCATATTCTGTTTGCATTTGGGTATGTCCATCTGTGAATTCCTATTCATAACTTCACCTATTTTCCTCTTGCAGAGTTTCCTTCTTGTCAATTTAAAAGACTTTTATAAATATATATTATAGGTACTAATTTTCCATCCTCAGCATTGGAATTTGTTATGTTTTGCTCTAAATATTTGAACTTTTATATGGCTAAATACAGTTTTTAAAACCCCTTATTTTCTATTCTTAGCTAAGGGTCGGCTTTACTGTGAAATTTTACATGAAATCACCTTAATTTTTTTTTTTTGCAGCAATTCTATTTTTCTCTTCTGCCCCACCCCCAACTGCTCTATATTTTCTTATTTGTATTATGTAAGTTAGGGGTTCAATTTTGTTTTCATCCCAAAGTTGTCAATTGTGTCAATGCCATTTAAAAAAACCTTTTCCTTCCCACTCTGAAATGAAAAATCAATTCATCTACATTACATTGTCAATTATTTCTTGAGTCAACTATGATAATCTATATTGGCTATGATAATTTGTATTATTTCTTGAGTCAACTATGATAATTTAGGTTAGCTATTCCCTCTGGGATCTCAAATTTATCGCCATGTATTTGTCTGTAACATGTTTTCTACTGTAATTTTAAAAATCTCTCCTGTGATTCTGGTTGGGTTTTCCTTTTAATTCCTAATCATTTGTGTATGTGTGCATGTGAATTCATTTTTTCCTGAAATCAGCCTATTTATTTTTCCTACAAATTTTTGTTTTCATCAAGTCCTTTTATTCATGTAAATTTCAACTTCATTGTTTGTGTTATTTTGTTTTTGTATTTTCTCAAAGATGAATTCCAATTTCCTTTATTTTCATTATTTCCTTAATGACAAAGGCTTTGCAGATATGTATTTTCATTAGAGTTTTTAATTTGTGCTCTAGGTTTAAGTGTAAGGTTTCTTTTTTAGTCAATAATTTCCTTTTGGTCTAAGGATTCACCAGACATTTTTAATAGTATTTATCAACATATATAGCCTATGAAATATGTGGGTTTTGTTTAGTCACGCAGTTGTTTTGGAATTTAAAAGTTTTTTGTTGTGAAAACATTATTCTTTATATAAACTTTATATAGCATATAAAAATATGTACTTATTCCCCAGTCATGGGACATAAGGGTCTCTGTATATCTCTAACCATTGTTATTTATGATTTAAAACTTTATTTATTTATAAGTTGCATGCAGTATATGGCACATATTTAAAATGTACAGTTTGATGAATTTTGACAGATATCAAATATCACCACCATCAAGATACTATTTCTATCACTCCCAAAGTTTGGAATCTGTCTTTTCTACTCCCAGCTACAGACAACCACTGATGTGCTTTCTTTCTTTTTTTTTTTTTTTTTCCTGGTGTGCTTTCTGTTACTAGAACTGTATAGAAATGAAATTTTACATAAATGATAGAGTGTGTACTATTTTTTGATATGTATTTTTTCATGCAGAATAATAAGTTTGAGATTCATTGATGTTTTCGTGTTAATAGTTTTTTTTTGTTGTTGTTGTTTTTTGTTTTTTGTTTTTTTTTTTTTACTATTAAGGAATGTTCCATTGTATGGAAATAACATATTTATTTTCTCATCTGATGAAAGATATTTTAGCTCTTTCCAGTTTTTAGCAATTATAAGTAAATTGGCTGTGAACATTTATGTATAATACTTTGTGAATATATTTTCACTTGTCTTAGGTAAATATCTAGGAATAGAAGGTTTGGATTGTATAGTAGGCTTTTCTTTTTAAAGATTTATTTATTTATTTATTTATTTATTTATTTATTTATTTATTTCTTTCTTTCTTAAAGAGAGAGAGAGTTGGGGGAGGGATAGAGGGAAAGGGAGAGAGATTCACAAGCAGAACTCTCGCTGAGCACAGAGTCCAACTCAGGGCTCGATCCTACAACTCTGAGATAACGACCTGAGTAGAGTTAGTCCAACCAGGAGTTGGACACTTAACCAACTCTGCCACCCAGGAACCCCCATGTTTTAACTTTTGAAGTGACTGCCAAACTGATATCCACAGTGGATGTACCATTTTATATTCCTGCTAGCTGTGGAATGACAGTTCTATTTGTTCTGCATTCTCACCAATATTTGGTATTGTCAGACTTTTTAATATTAGCAATTATAATGGTGACACAATGCCATCTTGTGACTTTAATTTGCATTTCCTTTATGATTAAAAATGTTAAATATCAACGAACCTAGATGTCCATCAACAGATGAATGGATAAAGAAGATGTGGTATATACATGCAATGGAATACTATGCAGCCATCAAAAGAAATGAAATCTTGTCATTCGCAACAATGTGGTTGGAACTAGAGGGTATTATGCTGAGCAAAATAAGTCAATCAGAAAAAAACAATTATCATATGATCTCCCTGCTATGAGGAAGTTGAGAGGCAAAGTGGGGGGTTTGGGGGCTAGGGAAGGAAAAAAATGAAACAAGATGGGATCAGGAGGGAGACAAACCATAAGAGACTCTTAATCTCACAAAACAAACTGAGGGTTGCCAGGGGAAGGGGGATAGGGAAAGGGTGGTTGGGTTATGGACATTGAGGAGGGTATGTGCTATGGTGACTTCTCTGAAGTATGTAAACCTGGTGATTCACAGACCTGTACCCCTGTTGCTAATAATACATTTATGTTAATAAAAAGTTCAAAATTAAAAAAATGTTAAATATCTTTTCATGTGTCTTCAGCTATTAATATCCTATTCTTTTGAGACTATTCAAATCTTTTTCCATTCAGTTTTTATCTTATTTTTTTAAAAGATTTTATTTATTTATTTGACAGATAATAATTAAATAGCCTTAAGTAGGCAAAGTGGCAGGCAGGGGAAGAGGGAGAAGCAGGCTCCCCACTGAACAGGGAGCCAGGTGCGGGGCTTCATCCCAGGACCCCTGAGATCATGACCTGAGTGGAAAGTAGACACTCAACTGACCAAGCCACCCAGGTGTCCCTCCTTTTCCATATATTATTGGGTTGTTTGACATATCAAGATAGACGAGCTCTATCCATGTTGGTAAGGCCTTTTGCCTAATAAATTTGGAGAGAATTATCTTCTAGTCTATGGATTGACTTTTTGTTTCTTAATAGTGAATTTCAAGAACAATGGTGAATTTTCAAAGAACAAAACTTTCAGGTTTTAATAAAACACAATATATCATTTTTTTCTTTTTATGGATTATGCATTTTATGTTTTATGTAGGAAGCCTTAACCTAACTAAAAGGGATAGGTTTTGTTCAGAGTTTATTTCTAAAAGTCTTACAGTTTTAGTTTTCACCTTTAGCCCTACAGTCTATTTCAAGTTAATTATTTTGTATAGTGTCAGGTCATGGTTGATTCCCTCTCCCCATATTAATACACAGTTGTTTCAATATCAGTTGTTGAAACATTTATCATTTCCCTATTGGGCTGTCTTGGGCACTTTTGTCAAAAAGACACCCACTTCCTGACTCCCCATGTCAACAATCTGTAATCAGAGCATACATGAAACCTTCCATTTTTCCTCTATAAAGCGTTCCAGTCCTCCTTGCCTGCTTTTGAGCCTGTCAAATGCAAGTGTTGACTGACACCCTTGCTAAAGCAAGCTCTGGATAAATAGGTTTTGCCTATTCTCATTTGGGTGGTCTTTATTTATATCCACATAAGTCTTGAAATCAAATAGTTTAAGTCTTCCAACTTTGCTCTTATTAAAATTTATGCTGATTATTCTAAAGTGTTTGCATTACTATATAAATTTTAGAATGAGCTTTTCAGTTTCTACATAAAGCATGCTGGAATTTTGATTGGGAATTCATTGAATTTTTACATCTGTCTTTTATTTTTGCTTCTCTTATCTCTGTTTTTTCTGGAGTTCCTTTTATTTATATATTAAATTTCTCATATTCATCTTCTAATTCATTATCATCTCACTATCATTAAAATAATGAGAATTTTAATCTTTTTATATATTTAATATATTAAATATATTAATATTTTACATATTTCTTCATAACTCTTAAGTTTTGTTGTTGTTGTTTGTTTTGTTATGCCACTACATCAGGTCTCAACAGTGACCTTGGATGTCCTCTTTCTAAATTCATCGGCTAAATAGTGTGGTTAGAAACCGTATCTTTTATCTCTGGAGAGTTTTCTGGGGGGAAGTGGGGTGAGAAGAGAGGGTAAGTGCATGCAGATATTCCTAACTTCTCTTTATTTTACATTCAGATTGTTACCTATCTCTTCTACACTCTATCTGTGTCCTTTTTGTTTTACTTGATAATTGTCGTGGGCTGCTCTGCCCCTTGAGGTAGTTTACTTGAAGTAAATCTCTCTGCTCTGGAGTCTTCTGTATTCTTCCAGTCTGAAGGATGTGAGTACCCCACTTACCTGTGAAAACTTCTTCTAGACCTTGGGTGGACTGCGAGATCTGGCACACAATGGAGTCTCTGTTGATTTGTCACTGGATCCTCTGACCTCTTCAGGCCAAGTATTCCCCAAATCTACATTTTCATGGGGAGGATCCTGGCCACCAGCTTTCTCACAGTGGCCTCATATGTATGTTTTCCTGGTCTATGAGAAAGGAAATCCCTTGCTGATTCTTTTCCCCAGCATTCCCCAAAATTTGCATTCAGCTACCAAAACCCTAGGCTTTGATTTAAAAAAAAGATAGAAAGATTTGAATTGAAGTTAAGAGTAAAGAAATTGCATTCAAGTCACTGATCTTCTAGGGTCCCCTATGTGGATCTTTGCCGGTCACTACTTAGAAAACTATTTTTATTTTTTTTTTAAGTGCTACAGGAAAATAAAGTCATTTTCGGATTGTAAATAACTTAAAGGTCGTCTAGTGCAGTGCCTCCTCTGACGAGTCCATTTTCTATAAACCACCTTTGACAAGGAATGGTGTGTTCCTGCCTAAAGATTCTGAGCTGATTCTGAGCTTGCTATCACTGTTAGATTATCTTTTGTCAAATCAAACCCCAATCTTTCTTTCTTTGAATTCATACTCTCTTCCTTTTCCTTCCTTTGGGATCCCACAGGGGTTGCCCACATCTTACCCAGAATTGAATAACCTATTTTTTCTACTCTTTGCTTATTTTCCTCCTCATTATCATTGTTACAGGTTCAAGAGGAGGAAAAGACCACTTGTCATTTCATCATCTTTGCAGCTCCTTGGATTTCCATAAGAGATTTAATAAGGGAGGAGATTGAAACAATTCACTAAAACAAAGATTTTAGATTCATCATTTCTTCCTGGATTACGTTGACCCACTCTGTTGTCTTTATTTCTATTGAAAATACTACTTTTTTTTTTTAAATTTTATTTTTTATAAACATATATTTTTTTCCCCAGGGGTACAGGTCTGTGAATCGCCAGGTTTACACACTTCCCCACACTCATCATAGCACATACCCTCCCCAATGTCCATAATAACCCCATCCCCCCCAACCCCCCTCCCCCCAGCAACCCTCAGTTTGTTTTGTGAGATTAAGAGTCACTTATGGTTTATCTCCCTCCCAATCCCATCTTGCTTCATTTACTCTTCTCCTACCCCCTTAACCCCCCATGTTGCATCTCCTCTCCCTCATATCAGGCAGATCATATGATAGTTGTCTTTCTCCGATTGACTTATTTCGCTAAGCATGATACCCTCTAGTTCCATCCACGTCGTCACAAATGGCGAGATTTCATTTCTTTTGATGGCTGCATAGTATTCCATTGTGTATATATACCACATCTTCTTTATCCATTCGTCTGTTGATGGACATCTAGGTTCTTTCCATAGTTTGGCTATTGTAGACATTGCTGCTATAAACATTCGGGTGCA